>NW_024356335.1:63734-302901 GCF_902729225.1 Pteropus medius
GGGGGGGCGGAGACCCTGGCTATTTGGTTCGTTCCCATCTCCTGAGAAGTGGTTCTCAATCCTGGATGGACATGCCAAGTGGTTTTCAACCTTGGGAGATTTAAAAATCACCTATGCCTGGGCCCATTCCCAAGAGGTCTGATTTAATTTCCTGAGTGCTGACTCCATGCCTGGCCCTGGCCTCCAGCTGCTTCCAGTCTGCTGCAGCATCAGACACGATCCTATGTTTCCTTGTCTGTGTTGGATTCCTGCTCTGGTGTACAGTGTACGTCTCCTAGATGCACAGAGGGAGTGAGTGGCTCTGCCACAGAGGCAGGAAGACTTCCTGCGGAAAGTGACACCTGAGCTGGTTCTGTTACCAAAGGAAGAGTTTTCCAAGCAGGGAAGCGGCTGGACATCTCAGGCAAGAGGAGCAAATGCGACAGGTTAGAATTTGTGTTTGTGTATAAGATCATACAGCAATGTGAAAATGTTGAGACTCGAAAACTAGGCGGGGAAATTGAGACAAAGGGACCTCTCTCATCAAGTAGCATGGCTGTCTTCCCACACAGAGCCTAGGGACCCACTCAGCCAAACTTTTCTAACCTCTCCAGGCACCAAGGAGTGAGTCATCCCTGGCATTCCCCTGCCACTAGCTGTCACGGAGTCCCCAAAGGATGTGGAGAGTCTCCTTGGAGTCCAAGACAGTAGAGAGGGAAGGAGGAGTCAGGAGGAAAACAGAAAGAAGATCGAGAAGCGTCCACGTCCCCCTGCTCCTACCTCTGGGGTGGGGCACGTCCCCGCTACCTCCTCCTGCCATTCTCGCCTCAAAGGCTGGACCAAAGCTGCTCTGCCGGAGGAACTCCTCATTGCCCTTCATGGTCTAGGTAAGTCTGACCAACCCAATAACCACACACCATCACGGAGACAGCAGCCGGTGTCTGGACCAAGACATAGCCTGTGTCTGTGTGCCGGGGAAGAAGGAGCTAAGAACTCAAACGTGTTAGGAAATGGAAAAGCCACATATTGAGAAATGCCAGGAAGCCAGCCTCACCAGACTTACATGTGTTCATAAGTAGAGTGGAGCCCGGAGAGAGAGGACGAATCAAAACAAAGGTGTCAGCAGAGAAAAAGGAACTAGCAGGAAGAGGCTAAGAAAATGCTCCAGAAAGCTAGAACCCTAAGATGTCAGAGCTGGAAGTGCTATGCAGTACGACCTAGGGTCTTGCTATTCAAACCCTGGTTCCCCAGCAGCAGCAGCATCCTCTGGGAGTCTGTTAGAGATACAGAACCGCAGGCCCTTCCCCAGTCCTTCTGAGATAGAATCTGCAGAAAACCAGATCCCTAGGTGATTCCCATGCACACGAAAGATTGAGAAGTTCTGCTGTGTGGGGTCTCAAATCAAGCTGAGTGTCAGAATCACCTGGAACTTTTTTTTTTCAAGTACAGATTGTTGAGTCCTGTTCTACATCAACTAAATCACAATCTGTGGGCACTGTGAGTGGCCACGTATGTTTTTCACAAAGCTCCACCAGTAATTCCAATGACAGAAGTCCACGGAGCAGACTGTGAACCACTGATCTGGTCCAATCTGCTCAAGCTAAAGATGAGAGGCCTGAGGCAAGCCGCGGCAACCACAAGCTTGGTGATATATTAAGAAACCTAATTAAGGTCTCTGTCTAGTGACAAAGCGAATTGGATTTGGAACCAGATCTGAGTTGAAGCCCCAACTCATCCCCTCTCTAGCTTGCAGCAAGTCTCCTCCCTTCTTTGGAACTCAGTTTTCTCACTTTCAAGGAAAGACACCCTAGAATGTCAGGCTTATTCCTCATGGGCAGTAAGGCATCAGAGAGAAATGAATAGAGAATGAACCCTATGTTTCGTGCACACGCACACACACACACTGCGTGATAGCTACTTAACTAAAGTTTGGGGATCCTTGTGCCCCCAAATTAAAAGCAAAATTCAAAAGCCCTGAATTCTCATTATTCTCATTTTACAGATGGAGAAGTGGGGAGGTGCTCAAAGAAGCTCCCTTCCTCTTTGGGAAGGTGAGTAGTGTTTGCTTTCCATGTGGACGAACAGAAACACACAGGGGGTTGTCACCAACTGGGTTCTGGACGCAGAGTTTCAGCCAGTCAGCTGACTTCATTCATGGAGAACATGCAGTTGGATGGAGGTGGAACCCCACACTTCACCCCTAGAGGCTGTCTAATCTCCACCAGTGACACCACCAAGTAAGAGGGAAAGATCCCTAAAATTCTGTATCCCTAAGGACAGAGGGAAGAATTAGGTATGGTCCCAAACGTTTGATTAGGTGAAGGAGACAAACACTTAGGTAATTATAAAACAATGGAGTTGGGCTATAATACACAGAGCTCAAAGCCCTCAGGAGAAATGGACACGTAAAAAATATGTGCAACAGAATGATGAAGGGCAGATAGATGTAAGCAGGGCACAAACGAGGGGGAAACTGAGTTTCCTTTGAGTGCATCAGTGATCGTTTCTGTCAAACACATAAAAAAGGAAATGGGTCCTACCTTGGCGAAAGGACCAAGTGTAAAAGCAGCATTGCATTTCCTGGTAATTCCACTACTTTTTGACCGCCTTAAAGTTGATCCCTTCCAGTACTGAGGCAAGGCATCTAGCTCAATTCAATTTAATTCACCAAACCTTCCTTAAATGCCTACTGTGTGCCAGGCCCTGTGTGAAAGGCTTTGCATGCATTATCTCATTGAAACTTTGCAGCTTTTTTTTCTCATGACACAGATGAGAATATTGAGGTTCAGAGAAGTGAGGAGTCTGGTTCAAGAATACATTCAAATCTATTCTTTCCATTCCTTCCTACCTCCAGCCACTGCTGCTCTCTCCTTTCCCAGGTCTTACTCCAGTGGAAAGATGTCCTCCCAGCAAAACTCAAGACCCATGAGAGTTCCCCTTTAGATCAGGAGACTCTTTCTGCCCAGACACTATCTTTCCATTCAGCATTCATTTAACAAATATTTATTGAGCACCTACTATGTGCCAGGCAATGTTCTCAGAACTGTGGATACAAAAGTGAATTCGACAGACACGACTCCTGCCTTTTTGGAGGATAAGTTGTAGTCACGTCTCAGCGTTAGAAACAAAGGTTTTGAGACATCATGTGGCTTGTCCCGAGATCACACAGCAATTTTGTTACACAGTTAAAAGACTGAAACCCAAGTCTACTTGACTCCCCGTACACGGTGCTTTCTCCTCCACGCTGGCCATGACCTTTCTCTCTCTCCCCTTTGCTTTGCCTCTCCACAGACTCTGTCCAGCAGGATGACTATAGAGAACTTCACCTGGGCCAGGGCAGCCCCTGCTGAATTCATCCTCCTGGGCATCACAGATCGCTGGGACCTGCGCCTGACCCTCTTCCTGATCTTCCTGCCCGTCTACCTGGTGAGCCTGCTGGGAAATGTGGGCATGGCGCTGCTGATCCTCGTGGACTCCCGGCTCCACACACCTATGTACTTCTTCCTGGCCAACCTCTCCCTGCTGGATGCTTGCTATTCCTCAGCCATCGGCCCCAAGATGCTGGTGGACCTGCTGTTGCCCCACGCCACCATCCCTTACGCAGCCTGTGCCCTCCAGATGTTTTTGTTTGCTGGGCTGGCTGATGCGGAGTGTTGCCTGTTGGCAGCCATGGCCTATGACCGCTACATGGCCATTGGAAACCCTCTTCTTTACACAACAGCCATGTCGCGGCGCCTATGCCTGGCCTTGCTGGGCGCATCTTGCCTGGGCGGGGCACTGAGTGCCTTTGTCCACACGACCTTCACCTTCCGCCTGAGCTTCTGCGGCTCCCGCGAAATCAACAGCTTCTTCTGCGATATCCCTCCGCTACTGGCCATCTCATGCAGCGACACCAGCCTCAATGAACTGCTCCTCTTTGCCGTGTGTGGCTTCATCCAGACAGCCACAGTGCTGGCTATTGTCGTGTCTTACGGTTTCATTGCTGGGGCTGTGATCCGCATGCGCTCCGCCGAGGGCCGCCGGCGAGCAGCTTCTACCTGTGGCTCCCACCTCATGGCCGTGGCCATGCTGTATGGGACACTCATTTTCATGTACCTGCGTCCCAGCTCCAGCTATGCCCTGGACACCGACAAGATGGCATCTGTGTTTTACACCCTCGTCATCCCAGCTCTCAACCCGCTCATTTACAGCCTCCGCAACAAAGAAGTCAAGGTGTCTTTCAGAAGGACCTGGAGCCGATTCTGCTGTCCCGGGCAGAGGCATCAGTGAGCAGCTGGGAGAGGCTATTTAGGACTGACTATGAAGAGATGAAGAGGACACTTTCTCACCCTTGTCACTGTGGGTAAAGGTAGATGTTCCTCTGGCTTGAGTGTCTCTTGTCATTATTTGAGAGACTGAAAAGGGGGTGAAAAGGAAGCTTGCAGAATGGAGTCAGGAACCTGGGGGCAATCTAGGGCTAGACTTAGAACCAGAGTCAAGGTCAGGTTCAGGCTGCTATTGAGCTGCCTTGGGTCCCCAACGTTTGAAAGCTCCTAGATGTTACCAGCTACAGTAACATAGGTTTATTTGCCTCTGTACTTGTATGAGGCCGATTCTAAGAAAAACTAGGTAAGAGCTAGTTTGGCTATAAGTGTTTCTAGATTCTTGTCCTTTCAAGGTTCTTCATGACTAGTGAGTCTACACCTGCTCTCCTTGACCCCAAGAGATCATCTTCAGAACCCACTCATGCCAAAGATTGGGACTGACCCAGTGAGGCAAATATCCCTTCCTGTTAGCCTATGTCTTGCATCTCTCCAGGAAGTGGCTGAAGAGTTTCAGAACATAGATGAGCTCATTCCTAAAATACCAACAGCTGGGTTAGGATTTGACCAAGGTTGGGTTAGTTCAGGCATATGATAGAGGTCAGGAAAGGGTCATAATTAAGGTTATGGTTAGGGTTCAGGTTATGGCTATGACTAGGGTTCAGGTTCGGGTAGAGCCAGGGTTGGGTTTAGAATTTAAAAGCAATCTGGGAAATTTGGGTTGATTTTAATTAGTAGTAGATTTAGGATACATTGAGGAGTCAGAGATTGGATAAATCTGAGCTCTTACTAGAAATATCTTAGAGTTAGTGTTAGTGTGCAGGACTAATTGAGATTGGAGTTCAGGTGTCATTTTTATTGCTGAATTAAATTTGAGTTAGAGTTTGTTCATATTAGAATTCTGTTAGATTTAAGTTGGTGTGTGGATTATGTTCGTGATAATTTTAAGTCGGTCTAGTTATTATTACAGTTAGCTGAGTTCAGAACTAGATGGGAGGCAGGCATAAGATACAGCTGCACACTCAGACACACCCTCAAGCTCATGGACACATTGGATTGTGCAGAGACACAGTCGCTCTCTCCACACTCAGGCATACAATCCTGCAAACACACACACACGCACACACACGCACACACACAGTCATAGTCACACACACACAGTCACACAGACATACATATTGCCACTGTCACCAGAGGCACAATCCCTTCTATACTCCTACTCTTCCTACGGGAAGCCAGTTAACAGCTGAGGAAACAGGTGGGTTGACCCCAGAAGCTGCTGCTGTAGACCCGGGGCTCCCCTGCCCCCAGTCACTCTACTTGGGGTTCAGCAGTCAGCCTGACATGACAGGGACTAACTAGGTAGCAGCAGCCTCACCATGTATGGGGATCCTGAATGTCCCCTGAGTTGGAGATGGCACCAACTACTCCTTTCCCCATCAAAATGAGCCCCAGAGAGGAAGGATAACAAGCCCCAGAGCAGAGTTGTCTCCTGCCCCAGGGGTGAGGGCCAGGAAGGGGATGCTGCCTCCAGAGAAAAGCTAAAGTGCACCCAAGGCCCCAAAACCCATAAGTGTGGCCAATAGGTCCCTCCTCAGACTCTCCAGTGACAGGCTACACCTGGTCCCTGATGCTGTTTTTCTCCTGCGATGTGGAGAGGCCACAGGGTACACTTGGGTCCGGGGCCAGGCTGGAGAGTGTGCAGATCTGTCTTTCTGTGTGTGCGTGTGAGAACATGTGCTGTGGTTGTGCATCACCATCGCTGTACCATGATGCCAGCAGTGGGGGGGGGGGGCAGCGTGTATAAGAATGTGCCCTCTAGGGTGACACATCTCTGCTGTGACCCATCACGAGCCTATGTGAGTGTAGCCATGTGTGTGAAGGTGCGAAGCTGTGGGCCCCCAAGGCCGTGTACGAAGATGTGATTGTGTGTCCAGTGAGGGGATCGGGTGTGACTGGTGTGCTTGAACAGGCACTGGGAGAGTACTCACACTGACTAGGTGGTCAGTGAAAGCATGATGTGCACGGCAGGTCCCAGTAGCTGTCAACGGTGCTACGAGGCTCCGCAAACAGGGGTAGGTGAATGATCGTCACCCTCTGACCTCAAGGCTGTTTTGTGATTGCATTTCACCATCTGAGTATGTGTATGATGGTCTGGGTGTGTGGGTCTCGTGGTTATGCTTGTCTGCTTCCTTAGATGTGAATGTGTGGGCTGCGTCCACATTTCTATATATGACTGATCATGCCTGTGCATCTGCGGAGACCACCAGTTTGAGGCTGCGCAGGTTTGCGTGCCCACACAGGTGTGTTTGCGATTATGTATGAATATTTCTGCAAACAGCTCAGGGTATTTGAATGTTTATTGGGACCAATTCGGACACAGGTCAGAGCAGGTCCAGTTTCTAGAAGCCATTTTATCAGCAGGCTTCCCCACTCCATAATACCCGCTCACCCTGACCCGCTCACCCTCCATGGTTGAAAGTTTCAGAGAAGATTCTCCTTACTCACAGTCGATTGATATTTTGGTTTCACATAGAATCCTGGGTTCAAAATCTTTTCTTCCTTCAGAATTTGAAGATATTGCTCGACTGTGTTCTATCGTCTACTGTTGATGCGAAACACTTGAGGGCAGTCTGGTTATCTGGACGTCATGAGCCCCTTGTCCCAGGCGCTCTTGGGAGGTACAGGGTTTTTCTCTTGATCCTCTATGTTCCAAAACGTCATGATTGGAGTCTAAGTGTTACGGATTCATGTTCATTTCAATATAAACTTGTGTGCCCTTCAGATTTGGAATTTGTGTTTCTTTGACGTGTTCCTCTTTTCCATCTTGTTTTTGGTTTTTCCCGCCCGTACTTTTCTGAAATATATGTCCATTGGTCAGATTTCTTACCCGCTATTTTGATCTTTCCTTCCAAATTTTCTTCCTTCTCTGGTTCACATCCTGGGCCATAACTTTTGTTCTGTTGTTGTTTAAAATCACAAAATATCAAAGTTGGAAGCAGCCCTGAAGATCACCTGGTTCAGCTCCCTTATTTTACAGATGGGGAAGCTACGGCCCAGAGAGGAAGAAGTTGCGGGAAGGCGAAATGACCTCCCCACAGTCCCACGTGTGTGTAGCAGCAGGGCTGCCTGACTTCACAACCGTGATTTTCCTCAAGGTCAGAAAGACTTGAGCAATCTAGTCACTCTTCATTCTTTTTCTTAGGCAGTGGGGAGATGAACCATTGGTAAAAAGGAACCCCTGGGGTTCCAGGTAAGGAACCAGCCCGGTCGTGGATGCTGCCATGTGAGTCTTCAGAGGGAGCCCCACTCATCTTACTGGGACTGGTGACAAGTCCTGGTCAGTGGTTGCCTTTCTTTGTGCTAATCTTGGTCCTGTATGTGGCAGGCATCCTGGGTAATGGACTCACTGTGGCCACCGTCCGGCCAGTCCAGCCCTTCATGCACCCATTACTTCCTCCTGGCCCATCTGTCCTTTGCTGGCCTCTGCTTTACCTCTATCACTGTTCCAAGATGTTGACCAATTCGTTGGGTCACGCCTGCTCTACCTCCCTGGCTGGCTGCCTCACCCAGATGTACTTTTTTGCCCTGGGTGTAACTGATGGCTGTCTTCTGGCTGCCATCACCAATGACCACTACGTGGCCATCCAGCACCCCCTCCACTATGCCACAAGGATGTCCCAGGCTGTGTGCACAGCCCTGGTGGGGACTGCATGGCTGGTGTCCCACGTTCACTCCCTTATGCATGTCCTACATGTGGCCCACCTATCCTTCTGTGCCTCCCATCAAATGTTCCGCTTCTTCTGTGACCACCAGCCTTTCTTAAGGCTCTCACGCTCTGACACCTGCCACATCCAGCTGCTCATCTTCACCGAGGGTGCTGCAGTGGTAGTCCCCCCCTTCCTGCCCATTCTGGCCTCCTACGGGGGCCATCGCAGCTGTGGTGCTCCGGCTGCCCTCAGCCTCTGGGAGGCTCCAGGCTATCTCCACTTGTGGCTCCCACCTGACCTTGGTGGGCCTCTTCGATGGGGCAGTCATTATAGTATACTTACAACCCACCTCCTGGTATGAAGCAGAGCAGGGCCATGTGGCCACTGTCATGGACGCTGTCGTCACGCTCATGCTAAACCCTGTCATCTACAGCCTCCTGAATTATGATGTTCAGGGAGCACTCCGAGCCCTTTCTACTGGGTGAAGCATTTTGGCTGGTGACTCCTGAGGCCTGGACAGACTGCATCACCCACAGTGACAATTCGTGAATGTGAGCACCAGTTCTGTGTTTTTTCCAAAATCATAACAGTAGCTCTCACTTTCTGAGCACCGACCACGAAGCAGATATTTGCCTGATCTTATTTTATTCGCACAACCAGGTAAGCAGACCTCATGACCCAGTTTTAGAGTCAAGGAAACTGGGGTTCGAAGAGAAGAACTGACTGTCCCAAGTTTACATAGTTCTTGGGTGGCAAAACCTGGGGCCTTTCCTGTCATATCATGTCCTCTTCCAACAGTCACACCAGGCATTTAAGGAACATTCTACCACTTTCTGAGGACTTAAAGCTTCTACGGGAGATTGTGCAACCCCCAGGTCTTGCTTCCTGGGGACTGACCTTTTATTTCTTGTCACATCACCCTGTATTCTCGAATAAATTGACTTCTCCACTGTCTGGGATAGGGACAAAAGTTCACAAACCCTGTGTCAAGGGCTGACTTCTCCCAAGAACCCAGTTTGTCACTCTGGACACCTGAGATAAATAAACGATAGTATTTTTATGCTAATAAGCACTTAGAAGTTGTCCATTTTTCTAATGCTTTGGTTTTGTACTTATTTGCTACAATGCCACCTGTTCGGCTATAGCTGCCATTCTGTAGAAGGAACACACAGTGGGCACTGTAAGTAAATTAACTGAACCAAATAAAGCAAAGCAGAGAAGTGGAGAGGGGAGCATAGGCATTAGGGGCAGACGGGAGAGGTGTTTTTTAAGTTGTACCATATGCCAGCACTTGGCTTATTTTTACCCACAAAAAGCATGGGTGTTTTTATTGCCAATTTATGAATGAGGAACTTGAGGCTCAAATGGTGAGTTAGTTGGTATCAGAACCAGAGCAAGCCCTTTTGCTACTGAAGTCATATTTTAACTGGGCCCCTTAGAATCCAGTCCCGGGTTTGGGGGTCTCAGTGGAAGAACTCACAAGAAGAAAACCCAGACTCAGACAGGTGCACTGGCTCGGGTGAGGACACATTTTGGGGTCTGAAAGGCCTTCACGATGTGCCCAAATTTTTACCAAACAGGTTTATGAGGTAGAAGCTTTTAGGTCCCTATATCTGCATGAAATTTGCACCCACTTCTTCAACCCACCTCTTCTCCCCTCCGGCTTCCAGCGGGCCGAGAGCGGGGTTAGCCACGGGCCTTTGCAGCTCCTATTGGTTGAGCCGGCCACCACCTGGACCTAGAATGGCCATACTATGCTGTTTAGATCTAAAAGAAACTTAAAGGGCTTTAGACTAGTAGCTTTAACAAAAAACCAACAAACCAACAAACCCCTTTTTTTCCTAACAAAATCTTGCACAGAAACATAATACATAAAACAGAAGAAAACAAGCAGTACAGGGCAGGCGAGATGAGGGCCAAAGGCCTGGAGCCCACCTTCTCAGCCTCCCCAGTGCTTGTTCCCCACAGCTCAGGGGGGCCCTGATCGAATCCAACCCCCTCGTTTGATAAATTGGGAAAATGAGGCCCAGAGTGGTTAAGGGACCTGCCCAAGTTCACAGTCAATGGCGACCTTCAGGTTTCCTTGCTCGGCCCTCCAGGGCCCCATAGTTTGGCCTGATGGGGACACTGAGACCGTCCTTCCTCCCACCTCCAAGCCTCGGTTATCTGCTCATGCTGTGATGCCAGATCCTTGCTACTCTACTAGTAGCTTGTCTCCTGCCCCATACCACACCCTGTCCCTTCTCTAAAGTTTCACAAACATACTGGTCAGGATGCTCATCAACCATGCCATATTTGTACCATCAGCCATATCCTATGGCACAGGGTGTGTCATCTGCTCAGGGAGGGACCTTGCCTGAGTTTTCTCTGTGTCTCTAGAACCTGCCGCAGAGAATATGAGTGTGATATGCTGTTACTTTGTCTATCCTCTGGTCTCCTTCCAGGTAATGTTTCTGTATATGGGAAGAAGGGCACATTGGGGCTCGGGGAATTGTCAATGCTCCCTTCTTCTGCGCCTCCAGCCTTGACCTGGTCATCTCATTCAAATTCAGCCCAAAAAACAGCCCAACTCCCTGTAGGGCACAGCTAACTCTCTCTGGTCCTCACCACCCACATTGTAGAATAGCTTAGCTTCTGTCTTTGGCCTCTGACCAAGGCATGCATGCTGTGTCTGCCTGAGCACAGTCAGTGCCTTCTACAGGATGACCATGACCAGCATCACAAGCGCTATCAGGTCTCACAACGGTCCAGTGAGAAATCCCGATTTTGAATGCGGGAAAACGGAGCCTCAGGGAAGTGAGGAGTCTTGTCCTAATTTGTTCTCCCAGCCAACTGAAGGCCCAGCCCTTCTGACTCTCCTCTGTCATGCGCTGCTCACCATATCACAAAACATCATCCATTTCACGTTAATAAATATTTACTGACCATCTGCTACGTGCCAGGTACCAGGTTAGATGATGCCTGATCTACTTCCAGACACCCGAGGACAGGTCGGGGACTAGTGGGCACGTTAACAGCCTCTGTCACCAGGCCCGTGGGCCCCATTCCCACCCCACCCCCACCTAGATCTGGCCTGAAGTTTTACTTCAGGGAGTCCTAGAAGAGCGCATTGACCTGGAGAGATGAGGATAAATCCTTCCACTATTCCCAGAAAGACCACTAAATAGCCTTTCACAAATCCCTTAAAGACTTTCTCCCTGGATCTTTTTCATGTAAAATAGAAAGAGACCGATTTTTAACACCTTAAGCAAAACAAGTGTGTGCAAATGACCGATTGGTTGGGAGCAGTTCCCGTGGAAGAGCTCATCTTTGTCCCCAGCAAGGCGGCTGCAGTTCAGGGACATTTTAGTCCATCTCCAGAAGGTTTCGAAGCTGCACAAGGACACTGCTTCTTCTCACCCACCATATTCCCTGATTTTGTCCCCAAATGATTTCTGATCATTTCAGAATCAACCTAGCCCACCCTCCCAGCATCGATATTGTCAACTCCTCTGTTTATTTCAAATAAGACGTAGCACTAGGTGCCACCTAATCCAGAAAAAATAAATTGAACTTTAAGAAAGTAGTGTGAGTCTGCTAAGCAGGGTCAGGCCTGGTTAGTACTTGGATGGGAGACCACCTCAGAAGACCAGGTGCTGTAGGTGTAAAAAATAAAAAATAAGGGATTGTAAGCTGACAAGGTCCTTATAATCTGAGGTCAACCAAGAGTTGCCTCACCTAAAAAAAAAAAATAAGAAGAAAAAATGCCACTGCACCCTCATTTGCTAATGTAATCATATGCATTATAGAGTAAGGTCACCTTCATTTCAAAAGCACAGCAATCGGAGAGATCTTAGCAGTGAAAGGGGCACGGATCATAAATGGCAAATCGATTACTCCTTCTAAGGATACAAAGAAAATTTCTATCGCCTAAGGATACAAAGAAAATTTCTTTCGCCTAAGTCTTCCTTCATGCAAGGGCTGCCACAGGGAAAATGCAGTCATTAGACATGAAAGATAAAACCAGAAAGACTCTTTCTCAATGTGAAAACGACTGCTTTAAAATACTAGGAATGGATCAATCTTCCAAGAAGCTGATAATACAGTTTAGCTCACTCTGAACCATGGATACTTCCCTGACCCGCCCTATTTGCCTCTCTTTGGCCCCGTCTCCTCTACTCCCATTGCCCTTCTGTGTCTGTCCCATTTTCTCTTTGTCACTTGTGTGCTTACTTCTTTTTTCTTTCTTTCTTTTTTTTTTTTTTTTCCCTGCCCTCTTGTCTTACTATTACACACTGGACGCGAGGGCTAGAGACACAGCCCCGCCCTCACACACACAACAACAGCGCAGCTTATGATCCAAGCCAGGAGAGGAGTCTAGAGGGCTTTAGAAGCACCAAAGAGGGAGCAATGACTTGAGATTAGGCATGAAGAGAGAGCTGAGGAAACTCACGGAGGAGTCTGGTGGATTGCATTCACGGCTCCAGTTCCCCCATCCCTGAATCTTTGCTCGTAACTTGGCCCTCCACGTGCGACTTTGGATTCGGCCATGCAACTTGCTTCGGCCAACAGGATATTCGAGAGCATGAAAAAAAGCTGTGCTAGTGGGCTTTTTCCCTCGTGATTCCTTCATTGCCACAAGAAGGGTGGCCCAGCTAGCCCCATGGCCCAAAGAGGAGGGTGAGAGACACACAGAGCAGAGCTGCTCCAGTCAAGGTGACTCAGGCCTAAGTCCAGCATAGGGCAGAGGCCCTAGCTGACCTGCAGAAGCAAGAGCAGCCCAGCCTAGATCAGCCAGGCCCCAGCCGACCTACCGACAGGCAAGCAAAAATAAATGATTCATGCTTTCGGCCACTGAGTTGTGGGTGATGTTACACAGTAATAGCACATTGATCACTATTTCTGATATTAGCCTTTCTCCAACATAGCCTGTCCCTGCCAATTTAGAGTCCTGAGAACTGATCCACCAAGGCGTACTTGCTTTTGCTGTTTGCTTTTGGAGAGTGATATTCTTGTTTTGAGCCTCGTGAGTTTCTGCCCTCAAGCCTCTGCCAATCTACCAAGTATTCTTTGAGGGTGAGTCATATTTTTCCATTGGGCTAGTAATAGTAGTCATGGCTCTGCCTGTCTGATTTCATAACCAGATCCATTCTCTCTTTGTAGAGAGGCGAGTTCGTCTATTGGTTGCCTTTTTTGGAGACGCTGTCATCTCCCCCACACTCGAATTCACGGGGAACCTTTTCAGTGCCTCTCTTGTGAGAAGGGAGATTGAAATTGGCAAAGGCAAAAAAAAAAAAAGAAAGAAAGAAAGAAAGAAAGAAATTGGTAAAGGCTGGAAGAATGAGGTGAGCAAAACTAATCACATAGCCCTCTGTTTTGCAAGGAGCCAGATCCTACACCTACAGAGACACCACCACCCCACCCCTTCTTCCCTTCAGAGCCACAAAACAACTGACAGCTGGTAAATCCTGACCAAGACATTCACCACGCACATCAAGAAATCAAGTAACCACGGACCTCAGAAACCACAATGACAAGGTAGGTAGGATGTTAACCGACCAGGGGCTAGATGTGGTGCTGGTGGCCTTACATTCATCTTACCGTTTAATACTCATAGAAATCCTGTGCTGCACGCATGTCTGTCCCCATTTTACAGAGGAGGAAATTGCAGCTTGGGGAGGTAATGTGCCCAAGGCATCAAATTAGGAAGCAGTGGAATCAGTTTTGGAGCAGAGACTTGGCTCTGGGCTGAAATGAGGGATAGCAGGAGCCTTCCTCCCCTCAGCCCCTCTCATTCCAAATCTACCTACCACACATCAGATTCACTTCAGATGTTTACGTCAAATGCACATGCTACCCTCCGCCTCCAAACTTTTTGAATCAGTAGGTCTGGGGTGATGCGTTTTGAATAAGCACCCTGGGTGAGCTATCATTATTATTATTATTACTATTATTATTACTATTATTACTATTATTAATACGGTATTTACTTGTCATCCTTCTGTCAAACCTTAAGCCTGGCACTTTCCCCAGGCGCCTCGGGAGGTATAGGAAAAGGAACATACAGGGCAGATGAGACACTGGAGAAACTAAAGGAGGCGGAGATGCTCCTTCGCCTGGCAGAGAGGATGGGAAAGGCCCCACCAGACAAAAGAGCCCCATGGCCCCCGAGAGGACAAAGCCCAGAATGGCACAGAGCTGTTGGTGGCATAGCCAACGGTGAGGCTCCAAACACAGTCCCAACTCTGGCCCCAGAGCCAGCCACCCCTACACTCTGGGTGGTCTTGATGCAGGTGGTCTGCATGGCACACTTACAGAACCACCGACCTCAATCCTGTAAAACTCGAGATTGGCAAAGGCGGATAGCATCCTTGCCTTCAGAAAGTCTGTGCTAGTTGGGAAGTGTTCAGAGGCAGCATGAAGGCAGGAGGAGGGAGATAAGTGATTCTTACCAACTCTCCTTTGAGATAGGTTTGGGATGTCTCATTTCTCTCTTCTCTCTTGAATTTATAGAAATGAGGGGGAACCAGTGTCTCAGTTAGCTTGGACTGCTATAACAAAACACCCAAGAGTGGGTGGCTTAAATGAGAGATATTTATTTCCCATAGTTCTGAGGCTAGAAGGCCAAGATCAATGTGCCAGCAAATTCGGTTCCTGGTGAGAGGCCACCTTCTGGTTTGCAACCTTCTCACTGCTTCTTCACAGTGAGGAGAGAGGAAGCTCTGGAGTCTCTTCTTCCTCTTCTTAAAAGGGCATGAATCCCCTCATGAGATCTCCACTTTCACAACCTCGTCTAAATCTAATTACCTCCCAAAGGCCTCCCCATCTAATATCATCATATGAAAAGTTAGGGCTTCAACATATGAACTGTAAGGAGACGAACGTTCGGTCCATAACAATCAGCTTGGTCTTTTCTCCATTAGCCCAGGATGCTCAGGAGGCTACTAGCAACAGAGGAAAAGCATCCTGGTCCATTCAACCCCAGGAGCCCCCTCCTCTGTGCTGCCCCCGGCCCCCCGTATGCCCCTGTGATGAGATACTCATCACACCTTTCCAGACTGCTGGGTTTTGTCTCTCTACCTCTCTCTCTTCTCCCCGCAACCATCCCCAACACACGCTAGACTAAGAATCTCTTCAGGGCAAAGAGTGTGTCTGATTTCTCTTCTGCCTCCAAATACCAAGCACAGGGCACCGCCCAGAGGGGACAATATGTGTTGAAATTAGGAAAGAGCTGAGCGGTTAGAAATGCTTCCAGGCCCACAGACAATCATTGGAAGAACAAGACAATGACAGAGACCCGAGGCCTTTGGAGAAGAGGAAGAGCTGCCTGGGGGCTGGGGGAGCGGGGAGCCTAAGGCTACAAAGCGGAATAGCTACAATTTCACCAACTGAATTAGTCATCTTGGGCAGCCATGATGAAATTCCGAAGACTGGGTGGATTACAACAACAACAAAATTTTTTTCTCACCGTTCTGGAAGCCAGAAGTCCAAGATCAAGGTGCCATCAGGGTTGGGTTTTGGTGAGCGCTCTCTTCCTGGCTTGTGGATGGCTGCCTTCCCGCTGTGTCCTCCTGGGGCCTCTTCTCTGTACAAGCAGAGAGAGAGCAAGCTCTGGTGCTTCTTCTAAAGACACCTGTCCTGCTGTTTTAGGATCCCACCTTTGTGACTCCCTTTGATCTGAGAGGTCCTCTCCCCCTACAGTCACACTGAGGGTGTTAAAGAACAAAATTCAGCAGAGTAAATGTGAAGATCTAATTGGCTTTATTAAATGATTCCTGGATCAGGCAGCATCCCACCTAGCAAGCAGGCTCTCAGAGGGGTTTTAGGAACTAGAAGGTTTTATAGGGAGAAGGGTGTGGCTGGGTTGTTATTAGCAAAAGAAAAGGATTCTTTTTAGACCCGAGGACATCTTTTAAAAACCATGAAAAGGGTTTTATCATGCAGAGTGCCTCTGCTTCCTTCATGTGGGGGTGGATGGAGAGGAACTAAGATTATATTCCTGGGGGAGGCCGAAACCACAACTAAATCAGGTCTTAAATCTAGGTTTAGGATCAAGGACTCCAGCAGGAGTGATACCATTTGGGGCATGTGGTTACTCTTTAAAAGGAGTTAGTTTCAACACGTGAAATTTGGGTGGACACAATTCAGTTCATAGCGCCTACCCTGGTGCAGGTACCCCAAATCTCCTTCTGGCAGCCTTTTGGGGTGAATATTATGACAGCCTAGGTGAGGCTACCAAGCAGTCCTAAGATCCTGACTTCTAATCTCCAAGGTTCTGGTTTTAAGTCTTGACTTTACCATTTACTGGATGATTGACTTTGGGCAAATTGCTTACTATCAAATGAAGATAATGGTATCTCTCTGGGATTGTTATGAGACTTATCTAAGAAAATAGCTGTGAAGTGCTTAGAACAAGGACAGGGCACATAGTACATCTCAATACATGTTGGTCAATCTATTTCTAGAGGTCATCGGGGATAAATGACAGGATTGGAATTTGAGCACCAAGATCAAGCTTGGAACTTTTCCTGGGTGCCCACTGCCTTCCTCTTCCCTTCCTGAGCCAGCTTTTCTCTCTGCCTTAACTGACCGTAACACGGAAGTGTATATAAGTTGTATCTATCAAATAATATTTGTTTTTTTGTTACTCATTATTTAAAGGGTGTGAATGTACTATTTTCTGGTTCTCGTTCTCAAAAGCAAATTTCCTAACATGACTCGTATATGGTACTAGACTTCGAATGCCCTCAGTTCCCCAATCCAGTCTGGGACCGCTTACTTAACAGCAACAGAACTATTCATTCCCCCTCCTCTGCTGCCACCGTGTGGTCATAGCAGCTTATAACCAGCATTTCCACATGCTTTGGCTGGGCTGGGGATTCAATTTGAACTCGCAGCTTGGTTCTAGGTGAGCATCGTGTAGTACACCTCTGATCGAAGACAGGTAACATTCTTGGAAAAAAGCAATATAACGGATAGCCTTTTGCCCTACTGTGGTCAATTCCAGCCGTGGAGATTTTCCCCACTTAAGCAGCATTCACTTATGTCTACTTAGATCGGAGACCAGAAATGACAGGACATAGCCAGTCCCTGTCCCCAAGGACTTCATAGTCTGATGTGTAAGCAAACAGTTACGATTCACCTTTGGCAACCGCACATGCTGAAGACAGGATTACCCGACAGGAAACGGAGACAAAGTCATTGAAGTCACCGGGACTTTCACATCTCATACTTTAAGGAAAACTTTAAAGTTTTCATTAAATGCAAAATGACAGCACGAGCACAACAGTAGACAACTTACGGAGACATTGGTATGTGTTGATCAAAGTGCTGAGTGCTTCGCCAGTGTTTACCTCACGGACCTGTCATTCAATCTCCTGTTTTTACAGGCGGGGAACAAAGGCACAGCCAGTGCTCGCCAGAGCCAGGCTTTGTGCCCTCGAAACTTTTCTTAACCAATGTCATCATAACCTGAAGGAGCACACAGAGTGGTGACCGCTTCTTTCCGAAGAGACAGGAAAGACAAGGATCCAGGGAGGATGAAAGATTTGAACTGAGTTTTAAAGGATATATAGGGTTTTCCCAAGCAGTCAAGGAGATTCCAGGGTCTTAGATAAGGTTCTTTTTTGATGAGTGGACTCAAGGCTTTGTGGAGAATGGATAGTAAATGAACAGATAACATTTATGAAATGTTTACTACATGCCACACCATGCTGAGAACTGTAGCTCTTTGAATGAATCCTTGCACTGACCCTCTGAGATAGATTCTGATTATCCTCATTTAGGAGACCATGGTCATTCACACAATAAAAACTAAATTCTTGGGCTGGAGAGAATGAAGATGAGAGTGTGACTTCACTAAGGATACCTCTTTATGTAGTGTTGGCTTTCAAAGTAGATAAATGCTTCACGTGTTAAAAAAAAAAAAAAGGTTAAATTAAAAAGGATGAATAAAAGCAAATCCCAAAATTGAATCATACAGAAATAAATGAATCTACTTCTATATCAAGTTGATAACATAACCACACAGAAAAAGTTAATTCAAATGATTTTTGAATTAACTCCATATCTTATACATCCTTAACAGGATACACTCTAAAGAAAAAACGACAACAACAAAAAAAAAACTAAAAGAACTGCAAATCTTGAAATTTTTAGAGTTGTTACTAATTAGTGGCATAGGCATAATTATGAAACTACTATGTATGTATTAAATGAAAATAAAAATTAGTAAAAATATGGATGTTAGGAATTATGTTTCCATTGGAAATATCAGTATAAATTCATCGTTTTAAAACGATATTTTTTCCTGTTCTGTCCGTTGCAAGGGCGTGGAAGCAATAACATCCCAGTAGCAATGAATGCTCATACTATCTAGACTTTAGTTTTAAATGTCATTCTCCACAAAAGGAACCAGAACTTCTTGGAAAACAGTTAATTCCAACCCTTATGCAAAGAAAGAAACATGATCCTGGAACATCTTAAGCCAGAAAGAAGGGGAGGGCCTAAAGACTAATGATTCATCTCAAAAGGATACAGGAATTGGCTTTAAAAGGCTACTACTGGCCCAAAGCATACACACACACAAAATGATGGTAATAGATATTGAATTTATAAAAATCTGTATGTCTATAGTGATACTGAAGAGGCGGGAGGAAGGTAGGGTTCTACTTTGCAGAAGATTGCCAGGTAATAAATGCAAAAGAAATGAGAGAATTAGAAAATCACTAATGTAATAATTTGGTTCAGGCAAGGATCATCAATAGATACTAAAACTATTAGGTGAAAGGTTTTGGGAGGGAAAGATATTTACACAGTCTCCAAGTATCGCATCACAGATGACTTACTATTTACAAAGAGGAAAATAATTTTATAATATGGAGATCTGGCAGTCACACCTTAACCAGGTGATTAAACCTCGGATCACCAAGCAGACATCCGGTACCCCTGACTTGATGCAGTAAGAACTACACAACATCACCGCTGGTCACATTACTGTCAAAAATGAGGACACGATTAAAAATCAGAACGTGGGCATTCTGTCAGACAATTGGCCTGGACTCTAAAAAGCCACTGACATGAAAAACAGAAACAAAGGTAAGAAGACTGTTCTAGCTTAAGGGAGACTAAAGTACCAAAAATGCACTGCGTGTGAATCTTGATTGGATCCTAGATTTAAAAATAAACTTAAAGTTTGGAAACAAGTAGGGAAAATTGATTATGGCCTATATTTTGGATTTTGTGGAGTTATCGTTAATTTTCTTGGGGGCGATGATGGTACTGTGGTTACGAGGGAGAGTGACCTTTTCATTCTTTGTAGATGCAGCAAAGGATTGAGAGGCAAAGTCCAGATGCCTGCAACTTACTTTAAGATGATTCCACAAAAAAAGAGATACAGCAAATGTAGCAAAATGTGAAGGGTATACAGGTATTAATTGTAATTAATATTCATTTTCCTGTGGGTTTTTAAGTTTTCGAAATAAAAGCTGAATTTTTTAAAATTCACTGATTCATAAAATTTAAGACTCTGAAGGGTCTTAAAAGATCATCTAATACAACCCCTCATTTACAAATGGGAAACTGAGGCCAAGGGAAAGGAGAGGTGCCGAAGGGCTCACAGCTGGCTACTGAGAGTGAGTTTATGTTCACTATTCTCCTGATTGCTGCCACCTGTAGTGGGACGTGGGTGGCAGTGTGGTCAGGGGTATGAGGGACTTTGGGAGGAAGAATTTGGTGGAGCTATGGCAGGAAGGGGGGTCATGTTGTGGGTCACGGCCACAGTCCAGAGGGGAGGAGGTTCTGACATGAAACACAGGCAGGCCCCGGAGACCCAGGGCTATACCCAGCTCAACTCATTTTTCTCTTCTTAAAAATCTCCCCTTATTTTCTTCCTCCAACCTATTCTCCCCGCTACTCTTTTTTAACTTCATTGTATTGTCTCTTCATTGTATTGTCACTTGGTTTCTTCATCTTTGCAAAGTTGCTGCTTCCCACCCTGAAAGGACGTCGCATTCAAAGAACCGGTACGTTCATTATATTCTTACTGATGCCTTACCAAATGAAAGGCACAGTTGTGGGCACTGGTGATGATAAAAACAGATAGTATTTATTTGAAGGCTGGCTGCGTTCTAAATATTTTTTAATTTTTTAATTTTTATTTTTTATAGGTGAGGGAACCCTTGACCTCGCAGATTGCAAGGACCTTATCAGCTTATCAGCTTAAGATCCCTTATTTTTTACACCTACAGCACCTGGTCTTCCTAGGTGGTCTCCCATCCAAGTACTAACCAGGCCCAACCCTGCTTAGCTTCTGAGATCAGACGTCAGGCTTGTTCAGAGTGGCATGGCCATAGACGAGTGTTTTAAGTATTATATGTGAAGATGCATGTTACACATCCCCATTTCACAGATGAGGAAACTGAGGCATGGGGGTATTAGTATCTTGCCCACAACAATGCTACGTGTCAGCCTATTCCCAGGGTGAATACTGTGTCATGCCACACGCAGAGAGGAAAACAAAGTCCACAAGTTAATGGGCTTTCATTCCAGGAAGTGAAATCTGGAAAACTATTGGCATAGTTTGTCATAGGCAAATGTTTCTCTTTCCTTCCTCCCGATTCCATGGCTAAAAAGGAGAATCACATAAAGAGGAAGAAAAGTGCTCTGAATGCTCTTTTTTCAAGTCCTTCCCTCCTTTATAAATGAAGAAAAAGGAAACCAAAAGAAGTGAACCCTTGTTTTGTGACAAACGCTGTCACTCACCTTAATCCACAGGATGGTGATTTCAAACTTGAAACTACCTAGTAATCACCTGGAGGGCTTGTAAAAAGTGAGCCACTACCAGAATTTCTGATGCAGTAGGTCCAAGGTGAGGCCTGAGAATGTGCATTTCTTACAAGATTCCCCAATGAAGCTGACACAGAACTACCCATGAAACAGGTACCGTTGTCCCTACTCCAGAGGTGAAACCGAGCATTGGGAAGACCAGGTGCCTCACCAGAAGCTACCCCACCAATGACAGACTGAACCTGAACCCTGATCTGACTCCAAAGCCTGTGCCGTTTGCATGATGCATGCGTTGGAGACCTAACGCTGGCATTTCCCCATTCCATGTTGTTCACTTTATTCTGGAATTTCCATTCCTGAAAGGCAAAGCCAAGATTCTATAAGAGTGTAATATATTTTCATTTCCAATGGGAACAAAAGGTGGCTTGTAGAAGCTATTTTTAAATGTTCCTGTCCATTACCCAGTGATTCCTCTTCAAGAATGATCCAAAATATAGCCCAAAATACAGATGCTAAGTGTTTTAGCAAAAAACGGGTACTCTAAATATCCAATATTAAGGGACTGGTTAAATAAATTATGGTATATACAAATTATGGACTATTATGAAGCCATTAAAATTATTTATTTAAATTTTTATAATAAGGCAAAGTATTTACAATATAATAAAACAGAACACATAACTAAATTTAGTAATCTCTCAATGTTATTAAAAATATCAAAAAAAGACTGAAAGGAAATAACCTAGAATATTGACAATTGTCTCTATTTTTAATAATTTTCTGTATTTTCCACACTTTACAATGAGTTTTAATCAGAAAAAAAAAACGTGCACTTTCTTTTTGATTAACTACAACAGATACTTTCAAGATCCTTCTTTAATGAGTCAATTCCTAAACAGCCAAGAAAAGCAAGATTGAATTTTAAAGACAATATTTAATTCCAGATTACATTTCCCCTGACCCTAAAATATACATTTTTTAAGTAAAAAACAAGAGGAAAAAAGCAAACAGCAATCATTATTACACAGAAAGACTAGAAAGCTACCTGTAAAAATAACAATGGGGATTATTTTTGGTTGGTAGAATTATAAGGCTTTTAGCTTAATAATTTTTATTACATTTTATTTTCTACAATGAGCATCTATTACTTTTGTAATAAAAAGTCTGTGCTGTTTTTCTTTTTAAGAGACAACCACCAAGCAAATTACAGGACATCTATATAATGGAATATCAATAGCCATTTTAAAAATGTTGTAGAAGAGTATTTAAGAACATGAAAACAAGTTTGCTAGATTGGCTGACCATACTATAAAACAGTATGCTCAGAATGATCCCATTGTTTTATTTAACAACAAACAAAATGTCTACATCTACAAAAAAAAATCTTAGAAGTTTTTAAAAATCTTCATTAAACAAAAAATCACCTTATTAAATAAAAGAGACAGAGAAAGGAGTATGATTTTACTCAAAGACCCTCCTGTAAAAAAGGCTCTCCAGCTGCAGCCAGCTCTGATTTGTAAGTCAAACTGGTCTTCTAGCATCAACAGGGCAGTCGGCATCATCCTTGCTCCTACTCTAGACATAATAATGCTTGAGGGGGACATCAACTCCAACAGCAAAGGGTGCCCCACTTGATGAGGTAAACACATGCCACCTGGAACTTTAAAACAAGACCCTGGTAGAGAACAGGGTCTGGGGAGCAGGGAGGAAATTTAACTGCCTTCTTAGAATATGGATCTGATTATAAATATAACGTACAATCATCTGAATAAGGAAATGCACAATTTATGTTGCAAATAACACACTAACTATAGCATTTTACTCCTAGACCTGGCAGAGGCCTCTGAGATCATCTGAAGACAATTTCCAGGACACTGTCTTTAGGATGCCATGTAAATACTGACTGGAAAACACAACAAGGATGTCATGCTGGAGAATTTTAAGTAAACAGTCCGAAAGCCTGGTTTCCTGTTTATACAATTTTAAGTCATTTTATTGCTAGCCACAAGGTGATTCAGCATTTTGATTTAATCTAAGGATTTCTTGACTTTACATATAATAAAAGAGACTACAAAGGATAGCTTCAAAGCCAGAAGACACAGGAAGGAACAAAAATAAACACACAGACATGCGTCTTCCAGCCTAAACAATGAGAAATCTAGGCCACTAGATCTTCAGTTCAATCTATTTCCAAATCACTATCCTCACTGTGACAGGTGGCAGAGTTATGCAGGGACGTCAGCACCAAGACTTCCTTTTCTGGGAGCAAACCAAATTCCTGTAGAAAAGCTTCAAGGTCCACAGCAAAGAAATCTTCCCCCAGCTGGTCAGTGACTCGAACAAAATTGCCAATCAATTCGCCCCCCTTGTAGAGGAGCAGGGCAGGAAGGGCACTGCTGGTGAACCGGCTGCTGGCGCCGATAACTGAGCTCTTCACCCGGCAGAATTTGACAGCTGGGTACTCCGCGGCAAGGCAGATCATGCAACCATGCATGGCGTCGGTGCCCGGAATGCCATCCTCATAGATATGGACCATGATGAGCGTGCTTTTCTGTTCTTTGTCGATCATGTCTAAAAACCCTTCTCCACTGGGGATCTCAAAAACCTGCCTGAATTGGGGTCCCCTGTGAAGCTGCTGCTGCATCTCTTCCATTCTCTGCTTCCGGTACTGCTGCAGAAACTCTTCATCGTCCTGGTCCTCGTTCATCATGGAAAACTCCTTCAGAGTCATCTGAAGGAGGACCAGCAGGTGAGCATAGGAAACACACACTGAATACTTGCGATAATAGTTAATATGCACCGCATGTTTAGGTGGCCCCATGTATCGCATCTCACTGAATTCTCATGCCAACTCCATTGGGAAGAAACCTTTATTACTCCCACTTTACTAATGAGGTTCCGAGACTTGAGATTATTTGCACAGATTCACATAGGTAACAAGTGTAAGACTGGGATTGAAACTAGATTTTTTTTGAAATGCCCAGGCTCTTAACTACTGTATCAATATTGCTTCTCAATTCAAACAGACAGCGTCAGATAATATCACTTCACGAGCTTTTTTATTGTTGTCAGTCTGGCAGTGGGTTAATTATTTTACCCACTCTTTTGTTTTGTTGAAAAGACAACAGGACATTAAGGAACTTTAAAAAGAACGCTCATAATCCCTGCCCTGAACACACACACCCCGCACAGACACACAAAACGCACACGGTCACATCCTAAAATGGATTTTGCTTTCACAGCAGCAGTTGTCGGTGTACCAATTAAGCTATAACCTGCTTTTACCACTTAACATTATCATAAATATTTCGTGTTTCCGAATATTTTTTATAAAGTTATATATCAAGTGCCATATTTTGCTTAACTACTCCCCTATTTCTGGCATTCAGGCAGCTTCCTGGCCTGTTCTATTGCAAAGAATTCAGTAGGACAAAAAGAGCCTGTCTCAAGACTGCCCATGTGATCACGTGACATGTTGCTTCATCTGGTCTCTCATCTCAATATAAGGAAGCACTGTGAACAGTGGGCACACTTCCCTGCAGCCAGCTTAAGTTACAAGTCTCTCTTCTCCTGCCCTGGTGTAGCAGAGACAGCGCTGCTCCCATACGAACCCTGGCTCTGCCCAACCCCGCATGGATTAGGAGGTGAAGGCCAGGGGACCACACCAGATCAGAACTGAGGTTACTGCATCACAGCCAGAACCATTCTGAATGCACTGTTTTACTTATCATTCCTCATCTTCATGCCATCTCAGAGATCTCCATTCTAACTCTGCCTACCAAAGTGGCTCTTTCTGAGCTGTTGTGATCTTTGAGTCTAATGCCCTGAAATCATCCTTCTGATCAAGGTGAATGGCTCCTCACTTAATCCTCTTATCTGCGCCCTGATCCCGGCTGGTATTTCCAGCCAAGAGCTGCTTTGGGCCATATCCAAATGACCTCCTAGACATGCACCCATGGTCAGAGGATACGGGGTGAGAGGGAGTGGGTCCTTTTGATACTGGGAAGAGTGTCAGGGACCTAGTTCCATATACCTTCCAGAGTGTCTATTTGCTTCTACTGTATTGCCTCATTAGAATAAATTTGTATAAATAGGCTTCCAGTGAAACAGCAGCATCATGGGAAGAGGAGAAAAACCTGGGTTAGAATTCGAGTTCCTATTAGCTTTCACTCATTGCATGAACCTGAGCAAGTTCCCTACCATGTCTAAGCATCGGTTTCATCATCTATAAAATAAAGATATTATCACCAACCTCAAAGGGTTACTTCTGGCCCAAGGTAAGAGTTCAATAAAGGACAAGAAACTCCTATTTACTGAGCACTTTCGATGGGCAAGGCACTATAAAGGGCACTGCACTCACACAGCACAGCCCTGTGAGGGAGGGATACTGACCTCATTTAACCAATGAAAAGCCCGATTCAGAATGGAAGAGACGTCCCCAAAACATCCCCACAGTCACTAGTGGCAGAGCTGAGATTCAAACCAAAGTGTGTGTTTCCGTGATGACTCTATTCAGCATTGCACAGCTTCCTGGAGGCCAAATCAAACATCCTACACCTCTTGAATCACTAATCCCAGTTCCAGCAGCCAGGGCAGCTTCTGAGGAAAAAGCCTGGGTGCTGCGAATTACCTTCCCACTGATCTTCTCCTGGAGGTCCTTCTGTTTCTGCTGCTCTTCCTCTTCATCCAGATGGGACCTGCAGGTCATTGACAGCTTCTTGATCAGCCTTTCCATCTCCCGGCATTGCTCCTCCCTTTGCTCTGTCTCCAACTGTTTGAAGCGGCGCCAGTCATTGATCACACCTTTTGGACCTGGGTTGGGGGTGAACATGGAGGGGACCGAGAAGAATGGGTAAAGAGCGATGGATCAGCTCACACCTGTCTAAAGCTCGCTCCGAATGCACGGTGACGCTCACACAGGGCAGCGTGGTCTACGCACAGTAATGTCCACTGCGGCATGGCTTGCAATAATTAAAGGGCCGAGCTACGGTCTAATATTAGGAGAGGCATTAAATAATGATTCACCTACTCAAAGGGAAGTAAAGCAACTCTTAGAAAGAATGAGGTAGCTATGTTTCCTGCCATGAAAGGTGTTCAAATATATTAGGTTAAAAAAAAAAAGAGAGAGAACAAAATGCAGATATCATGGTATGATCCTCTGATTTTCAGAAAGAGAACTGTATGTGTAAGTATTTATAGATATTTATATACATGCACATACATTTGAATGTTCATAGAAAAAGGGTTAGAAGGATGTATAAACTGTTGACAGTGGTTGTCTTTAAGTAGCAAGACATAAGAGATAAGAGGACTGGTGAGAGAGAACTTCTTCTTTTTTCTTTCTACACTTCTGTATAATCTGAATTTTTATAACATTATGGTAGGTTGTCCTGTTATTCAAACTAACCCCACACCTACCTGCCCCATGCTATAAATCCCTGCACCTTGACATGTGATTTATAGGACCTCCTGTGGCATGAGTACATGTATCCCTAGCCCACTGATGTTGGGCTTGGCCATACGACTTTCTTTGGCCAATGGATTCTGAGCAAAAGATTTATGAGCTATTACATGTCTCCAACAGCCCTCTCTTGTTCCCTACACTTAGCCATGAAAATGGTGTGTCTTTCAGCCTCGTTCCTAGAGAGGATACATGAAGCACAGATGCTGCTGACGCACACAGGCAGCACATAACATGATTGAGAAACAAACCTTTGTTGTCACAAGCCACTGAGATGTGAAGGTCTTCTGTTACCACAGAAAAAGATAATAAAAATCTATATAAAGCAAACTTTAAAATGCTACCAAGAAACACTGAGAAAGACCTGAATAAATGGAAAGGCAATACTGTATTCCTGACTAGGAAGACCCAACATCACACAAAGGTGTCAATTATCTCTAAATTAATCTATATATTTAATGCAGTCCCAATGAAAATCTGTGATTGCACATATGTGTATATGCTCTTAAAATTGCTTTGGAAAAATAAGAAAGCAAAAGTTAGGGAAAAAATGACACAGAAGAGTATTGAGGAGAAACTAGCCCTACTAGATACTAAAACATGTAACAGCACAATAATTAAAAACAGTGTGATAAAGTACAGTAAAAGAGAAATCAATAAGTGAATAGATATTTAAGTGTAGAAAAGATGAAATCATAAAAATACTAAGAAAACACATGGGAGAGCTTTTTTAAAATCCTGAAGTAAAAAAAGTCCTTTTAAGTAAAAAACAAAATTAAGAAACTATAAAATAATGCTTTTAAGTACATAATAATAAAATTTTTTTGCCAGAAAAAGAAAATAAAGTAAAAGACAAACAACAAATTGGTAGAAATGTTTACAACTCATACCATAGATTAATTTAATTCCCTTAATATATAGTTCCCTAAGAAGAAAAACATCAACCACCCAATTTAAAAATGAGCAAAGGATACGAAAATATCTCCTAAAGTTATGAAAAGAAGCTCCATGTCACTCTTAAAAAGAGAAAATAAAACTACAGTGAGTTACTATTTGTCGTCCCTGGCTAAGATCAAAAAATAAGATAACACAGTAGAAGGGCAAGTGTATGGAGAAAGATCGTTATCTCTGGTTAAACGATAAAACAGTGCCACCTCAACTTCACAGCAATTTGAAATTACTAAAATGTAAAATTGTCATTTCTAGGAATTTATACTACCAGTATACTCATACCTACAATTTATGTGTACCAAACAACTACTAATTTGAGAAGCTAGATTCACACCCAGGCCAGTCTGTGTTCCCTACAATGTTGCTATGCATGCATAGGTGTACTGTGCAGCGGAATGGCTAGAAACATGCAGCGAAATAACAGCTCTAGGTTATCTCTGGAAGTGGGACTAGAATTAGAAGCAATCAGACTGCCAACTGATACCTATTTAATGGACATTTTTTAAACCTGTTCCCGGAGCTCAGGGATTTCCAGTACCTGTGTTAACTGAGATGCCTTCGCCTGCCAACTCCGCATCTGCAGGTATTGAACTGCCAGCCAGGGCACCCCTGCCTCTGTCCTTGTCCTCGTGGTCGCTGTCCTCATCCTCACTGCTGCTGTAATAGTACTGCAGCTTTTCTCCCAGCAACTTATCATCCAAGGTCGTCATGGTGCCTGGGAGAGGGGAATATATCAGGCTCTTCTGCTGGTCTGAATCAGACAGACTCGAATCACTTGTGCTGAGATCCTACTATTTACAGGACCCTAAAAGTGATTTCTTTTTCATAAGCAGGATCTCAACAAATCCATAGGATGACTCTGTGTGATAGGGTTAATCAAGCTCTTTTTGCAGAAGGTAAAATTGAGGCTCAGATAAGGGAAGTATCTTTGCCATACTTTACAGTAAATTGTGGAGCTGGGGTCGGACCCCAGAGATACCTGACTACAAAAGACGGAACGTGTCAGTGTCTTCTTAATAAGGGATACTGTCCTACTGCAAGGGCTTGGAGGAATATACTTATTGACTGGAGGTTTTATCTACAAGTTTAGGTTTTCCTATCGACTAAGACTGCTGTTAATGAAAAAAGTGGGTAAGAATCCTCAAGAAAAACTCCAAAAGGAAGCATCAAGAGTTTGGATGGATGGGCTTTGAAGGCCTACCAACCTTGGTTAAAAGAAGAGCCCAAGATTAGATTTTACTAATTCCAAGAGTTTAAACGACACGGTTAGAGCCAGGATTCTGCATCGGAAGCAGTCTGGGGCATTTGGAGAGAGAATCACAGCGTAGGCCCTCACAGGTCTGCTTGCGGATCCAGCAGGGATGGTGAAAACTAGCGTGAAAACTAGCATGAAAACTAGCATGAAAACTAGCACTCCTTCCACTAAGCCTGGCAATACCATGCTTCCTTCATCAAAGACTTATCACCAGGCCTATTACACTTCGTTACAAAGTGACTCTCCTACGGGGCAGGGAGCTCTAGGAAGCAGGGACCTCCAATGCCCAGCACCAGGCCTCTGAACAATTTGCTAAGTCCATATGGAGAAAGCTTGGATCGATGGAGGAATGCGGGGAGCCCGGGAGTCAGGTGGACAGCGGGGTGCACAGGAGGCAGGGTTAACTGAGAGAAAAGCGCAGGTACCAGAAGGGGTAGCAGAATGAAACTGATATAGGCGTGGACGGGCCAGGGCGATGCACTGCGGGCAGAGCGCGACTGGGTGGGGTAGTGCTTAGTGAGGGCGGGGCCAGCGGAGCAGCTCCCGGAGGAGGCGGGCCCACTGAGGGGAGGTGAGGAAGGGGCCAAAGGAAGCGGGGCGGCGAGATAGCGGGGTGCAAACAACTTTTGTGAGACAGGCCAGTGGTGGTGGAGGCAGCGGAGGAGGCGAGGCGGGAAAATCAGCGGAGATGCCAGAGGTCGAGGGGGCGCGCGGACAAAGCGGGCTCCCCGACTACCCGTATTCCACCACCTCCCACCCGTATTCCCTGCCCGCCGCTTCTTCCCCGCTGAACTCAACGCTTTACCCGGCCTAGCTCGGTCCGGATCCCTTCAGGCTGGCAGCTCTGGGAACTTAGGAAGAAAGGGAGCGCTCTGTAGGAAGAAAAGAAGTGAGTCGGCGCCTGGAGCCCGAGGAGAAGAGCCGCTGGAGTCCCGACTGCGCGGACCAACGAGACAGCCTTCCTGCGTCAGGGTAGACAGACGCTGTCCAATTGGAGTAGGGCTCTCCAAGTGGCCGAGGGAGCGGCTACGGGTCCCATTTTGGGACAAAATACCTCGACAATAGTATTACACGCTATTCGCTTTGTTTTTTATAGACTTTGAACGAAAAGCTACGTGATATATGACCGGCTTTGAGCAACGAAAAAACTTAGTTACTTTTGAAGTTTCCGAAACCGTTCCGCACGTATTCTATCACTTCTAGTAAGACAGAATCAGAGACACTAAGTACTTTAACAAAGAACGCACAGCCCTTAGATTAAAATTAGAAACACCAGCAAAAATGCCAGGTCCATGGTAACTAAATGCATTGTGAAATCCTAAATTGGATCCTAGAACAGAAACAGACATGAATGGGACAACTGACGAAATTTGAATAACGTCTGTTTAATAGTAATATTGTATCAATTGTTTTAATAATTGTACTACGGTTCTGTAAGATGTTAACCTTTGGGAGTTCTGGGTAAGGAGGACGGGGGAACTCTATACTATTTTTGCGACTTTTTAAAGACCTAAAATAATTTCAAATTCTGAGTTCTTATTGAGATGCCCAATACATAACCATAAAGTAACTCCTAGAAAGCTTAGTGCAAATTGAATCATTCAAAATATACTAAAACAATTACACTGTTTAATATTGGGTTCTTAATTTAAGGGAGTGATTCTTAAGTTGGGGTGCTAAGACCACCTGAAATTGTCTGCAAATTTGTATATGTGCATATTTTTCTGAGTCTCTGTTCAGGCTATCAAGAGTCAGAACCCCCAGCCCCTTACCCCCCTCCCTCACCATTCCCAAAATTTAAGGACAATTCATCATATGGTGACTTTCTATATTTTTTGTCGCATGAACAGCCGACTTGAATATGCTTGTGATCTACTTTAAGTGACAAACCAGCACCCAGCAATGGTGCCTCTGCATAGGAGAGTCTCCCTAAGTATTTGTTAAACAAATACTAGTTGAACACTTTGCTTTTAATTGTTTTTACTCACATCATCCTGAAGAAGGGGTCTTCTTCACTCATGATGATTTTTTTTTCTTTTTTAATTAATTTGTTTTTATGGCAACATTGGTTAACGAAATCCAAAAAGCTTCAGCTGTACACTTTGACAGCAAAGTATATATATATTTACACTGTGTTCACCTCCCGTAGTTAGGTTTCTTTCTGTCACCACATATTTGACCCCCTTTTACCCCATCTACCACCCATGGTGGTTTCTTGTCCTTCAAAATTCACTTTTAAGGTTGCAGTCCACAAGGGGGTCATCGGTACTGCCCAACAATCCTAGTTTCTCCTCCGGGTCTTCTCCCACTCTCTAGGAGAAGCAATTCATATCTCTTCTCTCAGATCTTTAACACTCCTTCCCCTCTCCTAGCTCAGCTTATGACCTTGATGCCTATTTCACCTGAAAAATAGAAGCAACCAAAAGAGACTTGCACTTGAGTCTACCCTCAGTATACCAACAACTCCCCCTGATCTGTACCTATTAAATGAATCACTGGTGCGGTGGATCCCACCCCTCCAGCCTTGTAAAGGACTCATCTCCTGTAGCAACTCCTCTCTCTCCCCTGCATATCCTCGCTTACTTTCTCCAGCCTATTAATGTTTTCCTAGTTCTCATCTCTAAAAAAAAAAAATCCTCAGATACCATTCTCCACCATCCAGATTGCTAATGAGCAAAAAAGTTTGATATCAGTGAGACTGTGGGGAATACATTGCTGGTAAGACTGTAAAGAGATACAGATCTTACAGATGGCAATTGAGAAATATCAATCAATACTACAAAAACATATCTTTAAGCAATTCCACTACTGGAAGTTCATCCTATAGATACACTTGCATGAATACATTATTTAGTTTTTTTAAAAAAAGCAAAGTAGAGAACATTATGTATCTGTTTCCTGTCTTTTGCATTAAAAATACAAATATTTGCTTATATATGCATAAAGAAAATCATTGAAAATATCTATAAGAAAAAGTTACTTTGAACAGCAGCTGAATAGAGTGGGAGACTTTTTATATATACTTTTATATGTTAATTTTTAATCATCTGGAAGTATTACCTATTCTGTTCCCGAAATATTGATCTGTAACTTTATTTTGTAATGACATTATCAGGTTTTAGTACCAGGGTTATATTAGTCTAATAAAACTAGTTAAGAGGTTCTCCTCTACATTTTCTGAGTTTCTGTGAAAATTGGTGTTATTTTTCCCTTAAGTGTATAATAGAATTCATCTGGGCCCAGAGTTTTCTTTGCGGAAAGGTTTTCATAATGAATTCAATTTATTTTGTAGGTAGAAGGCTATTGTAGGCAGCTTCTAAAATGGATCCTGTGCCAATACATTTATTGCCTCTCAGCTCCCAATTCACTCTTCTTGCTTTTTGCAATAATGGATAGAATTCCTTTAAGTTTCTGTACTTTGCAATGAGCAAAGCTTTGCAATGATAAGCTTTCTCAGGAGAGGGCACTGGAGGGGCAGTGGTCGAAGGTATGGCTATAAAGAATCCAGTGGCGCTCTTCCCCAGCCATTTGGTGCATCGTACGTGTTGCCTTGATGACCTTGCAACCTCAGTCTGGCTCAACAATAATTTTCCCATGACCCTCTCTCAACAGGGAAATCGGTGCCCTGAAGGCCTCCTGCCTACATTGGCACCCAAAGGCGACCTGTCTGCTCTGGTACCAGTTCCCTCCACAGGGTCTTGTGCAGCTCACCTGTGGCCCAGAGATTTGCTTTCTGCTGGCCAGCAACCAGTTCCACCTGGGGCAAACCAGCAGACTTTTCTGCTGAAGTAGGCTAAACTTCACCTTCTTCAATGAGATCTGAACTCCAGTCTTGTAAGGGGGCCCCTTTCCAAGTTTGTCCTTCCTTAGGTACTCACTCTAAGCCATAGGAGACCATATGGAATTTCTTTTTGTCTTACAGTCACTCATTTATTAGATTTGAATAATAACTATCAAATAATTTCTTAGTTATTTAATGATTAATAATTTAACAATTCTTTATATTAAACGTTCCCTGTATAATCCACTACATGGTTTCTTGCTCCCAACTGGAGATAAAAAGTCACTAGGTCCAGTCCGCAGGGAGAGGTTACACACAGGCACAGATACCAGGAGGCAGGGGCTTGGGGAGCTATATCAGTCCTTGAGTATGAGCTGGATCTAGTGACTTGCTTCTAAGGAATAAAGACAAAAATCATGGGATGTTGCTTCTTAGATTAGGTTATAAAAGATTGTGAGTTCTTTGTAGCTCTCGCCCTTCTCTCTCTACTCTACCTCCCCACTTCCTCCTCCTCTCCTTCTCCATCTCTCCTAGGGCCCCAGTTCCCCTCATTCTCAGGCTCTTCTTGCTTGCTGCTCGGATGAGCCAGGCTACCATATTGATTGTGAGCTGCCCTTCAGGTGGCTCATGTGGCAAGGAACTGAGGGCAGCCTTCAGCCAACAAAAACTGAGGCCTTCATTCTGACACTCCGGGAGGAACTGGATCCTGCCATCAGGGATGTGAGCTTGGAAGCAGACCCCTCCCCAGGAGAGCTGTTGAGATGACTGCAGTGCCAGCCAGCACCTAGACTGCAGCCTGTGGGAGACCTAGGTCACATGCAGATTCCCTGACGTACAGAAAGTGAGAGATAGTAAATGTTGTTAAGTCACTAAGTTGTGGGGTAATTTGTTATGTGACAATAGATAATACAAGAGTTACTTCAATTTCCTTGTCTGTTTTTGGTAAGTCATATTTTTAAAGAATTTGTCCGTTTTTAAGACCTTATAGTCTATTCATTTCCTTCAGAAGCAGACAAAGTACACCAATTTATGTGCTCAAAAAATATATCAGAAAAGGGAAAACTTATGTCCACACAAAAATATGTATACAGATGTTCACAGCGGCTTTATTTGTAACAGCCGAAAATTCGAAACAACCCAAATGTTCTTCGATGGGTGAATGTTTAAACAAAATATGGTACATCCACACCATGGTATACTGCTCAGCAAAACAGAGTAACAAACTATTAATATATGCAACAATTTGGATGGATCTCAAGGGAATTATACTGAGTAAGAAAAGGCAATCTCAAAAGGTTACAGTCTGTATGACTTTATTTATATAATATTCTCATAATGACAAAATTATAGAGACCACATCAGTGGTTGCCAAAGGGATTAGGGATGGGAGAATGGGGTTAAGGGAGGAGAAGGATGTGAATATAAAGGGGTAGCAGAAAGCATCGTTGAGGTGATGGAACAATTCTGTTATCTTTTTTTTTTTCAGTTGTTATCTTGATAGTGGTGGTTCCACAAACCTACTTGTGATAAAATTGCATGGAAGTACATACACATACATACCCACACAGTTCTGCACACACACAGAGTGCATTTGAAGCCAGTGAAATCTGAATAAAGTCTGTAGATTGTTACTAATGGCAATTTCTCATTTTTGATATTGTTATAGTTATGTGAGATGCTACCATTGGGGAGGTTGCATGAAGGATACGTGGGTCCTCACAGTATTATCTTTGCAACTTCCTGTGACTGTGTAATTATTTCAGAATATAAAGTTTAAAAAAAGACTTCAGTTGATCTCATCCAGTCTCGGGTTAAATACCCATCATAAATAGCACTCCCATCCCATTACTCTCCATCCAATTCTGAGGTTGGCTTTTGAGTGAAGACCTGAGAGAGTGAGAGATCTAGCCATGAAGGTATCCGATGGGGGGAGGGGAAACCCTCTATCCTTAAAGAACAGCAAATGTAAAGGCTCTGCAGCGGGAACATTCCTGGTGTGGTGGAGAAGCCCTGAGCAGCCAGTGGGATGGGGCAAACGATTAATGACAAGACTGGCTTTCACTCTTGGTGATGTGAGCAGCATTTGGAGGGGCCTGAACACAGGAGTGAAACAAGCACTTTAATGAGATCACACTTTGGCTGCTGTGGTGGGACTATGATGAAGGCAGGCAAGTGCAGGAGCAGGGAGAACAGGAAGCCATCACAATTCAGGTGAGAGAATTGTGGCTTGAATCTAGGTGATGAGAAGTGGTAAAATTCCGAATGTACTTTGACGCTAGGTAGAACTGACAGAACTTACTGCCGGACTAGGTGCATGAGTAGTCAAGGAGGAAGTAATTGAAATGGGGAGGACTGGAGGTGCCATTTAGGAAGTGGGGGAATACCAGCTCAGATTCGGACATGTTAAATTTATTAGAGATCCCAAAGGAGATGCTCAGTAGACTGTCCCTATCTAGAATTACCACTCCCACCTTACAAAATCTCATCATTTGGTTGCATCATATTTATTCTGGTTATATTACTCCTCATGATCTAAATTCACCTTTTATTTTCTTGTCTATCCCTCCAAATTTCACGAAGTTACAGACTAGTTCACTCCTATATTCCTGTGGCCTAGTGCATACATTCAAAAAATTTTTGTTGAATGAGTCTCTGAAAACTATATGGACCTGAACATTTGACAATGCATGTTTTTAATGCCCCTGGGTGAAGACAGGCCAGAACCCCTTTATTCATAATGGCAGGGGTTTCCAAACTTTTGTGCGCCTTGGAAGCATCTGGAGAGCTTCAAAAGTACTGATGCCTTGGTTCCGCCCCCTAGAGATTGTGATTTAATCGGTCTGGAGTGTGAGCTGAGCTATGAGATTTTTAAAAGATCCTTAGGTGATTGTAATGTGCAGGGAAATCTGGAACCACTACACTGTGAAGTTTTTGATTATTAAAAAAAAAAATTGTAGTCTTCACATGATAATTATTTCAAGAGCTATTAACAATAAAGGAAATAAAATCTTCATGGAATTTAAGTTTCCTCTCCTTTGTTTGGATCAACTATCCATGGTTGTTCTTCCTGATCTCAATGGTCACTCCAAGGCTTATACAACATAACATGTTTCACAAATATGTCTGTTCTCAGCAAAGAGGTCTGGGATTCTAAGACAAACTTAATCCACGACAACGTGTAGTTGTCTAACGTACTCCTTCTACAACCAATCCTGTCAATTGCTCTCTCCTACTTCCCAAATTCGTCTCTTTTCCTCCACCCTCGCTTCTGCCACACTCGAAACACTTACCTACATTGTTGACCTACCATCTGGCTTTATCTCACACTACTGCCAAAGTGATCTAAAACCCCCAATCTTCCACACCATCTAATTTCCAAGACTCCCTAATAGTGTCTTTAGTATGGTGTTCAATGTCCTTCACAGAGGTCCCTACCTACCTCATCTAGCTGTGTGACCTTGGGTAAATTCTCTAAGGACTCTGCCTCAGTTTTCTTATCTGTAAAGTGGTGACAATAATGGTCCTAGATTATAATATACCTACAGCACTGTGTCTGGAATGTATTAAGTGCTCTAAGAGGTTAGGGTAAGCTATTCCTTAACATTCCTTCCATTGTGACATTTTCTAGTTTTGAGGTCTCCGGCAAGTTAGTGCCTCAAATATAACGCAGGGATCATAGAATCCACAGAGAAAGGCTGTTAGGACAGAGTGGGATTTCATGAAGGTAGGGTAGGTACTCAATCAGGGTGTTTCTCCCCCTCACCTCTGCTTGGTGAAATATTGCTCAGCCTACAAAGTCTAGCCTGAGGTCATTTTTCAAGGCACCACCTCTGGCTCACCACCAGCACCATCTGCCCCATAATTTCCATTTTGGAGTTTCCATACACCCTACAGTGGAACATAGCTCACTGAGTTGGTTATTCAAATTTGTTTTTCCCTGTTCTGTACAGTGAGCCTCTAGAGAAAAGGGCTCATATTTCATTAACTTTTAACCTTAATGACCAGCACAGACAGGGGCTTAAAATATATCAGCTGAGTGAAATAGTGAAACTACACAAGGCCCAATGAAAATAGTGAAACTACTCAAGGCCCAATGAAAATAGTGTCCAGATCTACCCCTGCCATTCTCTCTCTGTTCATATGGTTTCCACAGAACTGTCCTCACATTTCTATAATACACTGCTTTGTATTAGTTATGGGTATTTGTCCTATTTTCTCCACTAAGAGAAATACTGTTGAGTTCAATACTGTGAACTGCTAGCATTGTCTTTGCCCTCATCTCCCATACAGAAAGTACTCTATACTGAATGAATAGTGACTGATCAAATTGAGAAATATTGCAACCTCTCTGGCCTATTCACTTCCTTCAGAACGTTCCCACTGATGTATACATGAGCCAGGTGATTATTTAAATCTCGAAGAGTGTCTGGTAGCTTTGTTAAGCCAAAAAATATACCAAGGAAATCAAGTTAACTAAAATGCACCATAAACTTAATATTGACACTAAACAAACAACTTTCAAGGTGGACAAATAATTTTATTTTGTGCATGCAAATACATGTCAAGTACTGCAAACTTTTTCCATCAATTTTCTCTCAAACACTGAAAATCATGATGCTCTATTCTGTGAACAGCCAAAGCTAATATCTCTTCACTTCAGTGCTACGGTAAAAACACACAGAATTCACTCTTCGCTATTCACTATCATCACAACCCTCATTGTTCCATCTCTGCCCTCCCCCCATATACAGGCCTTTATAAGTCCTAGCCTTCCCCCATTTAATCCTATTCCTATAGCACAAAGGGAAACATTACGATTTGGAAATTCAAATTGAAATAAATGGAATAGAATTTATTCCCATATATATTCCCCATTTCATTGTACAGAATTATTTTAAATTATAGTTTTAAATAGAAGCTGAGTATATGCCTTAAAAATGAGCATTAAATCCATCTTAGAGATGGTGCCTGCTTTTTACATGATGGGTGTACACCATCTTTAATTTCATTTACATTTCAATCGAACAATAGATTTGCAAAGAAAATGTCTAATACAGACGTAAAAATATTCACACTAGAGCTTCACAATCGGTTGTACAATTGACAAACAGGCCTCTTTTCCCAAACTTTCCAGCTAAGCAAATTTATAAAATGTAATCGATGCAACAAGAAAAACATTTCTCTTTCACTTCCAGGGAAAAGAATATGCAATAAACAGTATAAATGCAAACAGCAGTCGCTGCAAGCTAACCACGATACTCCCAAGTGGCTGTACAGTGGATATGTGCAGTACAAATAAAAGCCACATGTGTTGTATCACAACTACAGTATAATTGTTTGCCCAGCTAAGAGAATGCATGCACTTCCATGCCTTGGGTTATAAAGTGAGGCCTAATTCTTGACAGATTGATGGAATATATGCAAATGACCTTGGCTTTTGGCAGTACTAAGTGCAGCCAGTGTCTATGTTCCACTGGTTTGAGGATATTTTTTAAATTTTACTTAAAAAAAAATAAAATAAAAACTGCCAATTTTGGACCTGGGGGAATAACTGCTCTTGGAGTAAAAATAAGACTCCACATAAGTGTGGGGTGTTCTGATCAGTGGCCTTGACCTCTTGTATTCCCTTGCCAGCAAAGGGATACAAAGAAACTGCTAGTATAAAGGAGTAACTAGCAAATTTATTCAATTTATCCAGAAAATGGGATACTCCTTGAGCATGTTCATTTTTGTTCTGCTAGCAGAAGGGGTTCTTATGTAGAAGGAGTTACAGTAAGTGATCCCATTGACACTCTTCATTCACTAAAACACAAGAAAAGTTCTTCCAGTTAACTAATCCATAGTTGCAATGCAACTTTTCCCTTTAATGGTTAGTTACCAATACTGGTGACATCTCCTCAGAAAATGACTCAAAGAAGCTAAGGAAGAAATATTCAGATTCAAAGTTAAACTCACATGCTGAACCTGATCATTGCAAATCCACCCATTAACAAGACAACCATGGGCTTTAACATGTAAAATGCAAAGGCAAGCTAGATGGTTATTAAAAGTGTTTTCAAATGTTTAAATGATCCCATTTTAAATTCCTACAAATTGCTATGCATCCTGTAATTTTCTCAAGGCAGCATATAAAATTGGGATGTGCTTATAACTTAGCATCAACTTGAAATTTGAATGAACGTGACTAGAGATCCATACATATGGAAAATTTCAGTCCTAGTATAGGAGGTTTCTTTTACTATTCTCTTGTGAGAGTAAACAGATACTAGGAAAAAAATCAGTGCCACTGGCCCAATGAAGTACCTTCTCTTGAAAATTACAATGCACAACTTTCATGCATGACACTGGTTTATCAGATGGCATTAAAAGTTTAAGTCATGGCAAAAAAGGCAAGGGAAACTGCTTTGTTCAGGTACCAACTAGATGAAATACATATGTAGCTTTCTCAGAATTTATAAAATGAAATGAGACCACAAAAGGACTACTGACGTTACATTCACAGTATCTGAATGAGGCACATGGACTTCAGAATGGGGCTTAGAAACTGAAAAACAAAACACAAAAACTGAAAAACAACAACAACAAAACAAACAGACAACATTTCCCACTTTGCAGACCTCAGGCTACTTTTTTCCTAATTAGAGCACAGGCAACATATGCAGTTTAGTTACCAATGTTACAAATTTCCTCACCTATTGTTTTATATCCTTTGATTTCAAACATATGTATATTACATCTTGGTAAAAAAAAGTCAAATGACACGGAAGGCCCCCAATTTTAAGAAGTCACATCCTAGGTCTGACCTGTGATTTTTTTCCTCTGAGACATCAGTAGGTACCATTCTGAAGAAGGATCAGGTAAAATGCTCTGTCTTCTAAACTGGCAGAGAACCAATGTCTTTACCTCACATTAACCCCATCATGAGAAACAGAAAATGGCTACTACACAAAGAATGCAACACAGAATAATCCCAACACAGAAACGATTCCTATGTTGTTAGTGAGAAAGAGAGTAAGTTTTTAAGAACAGGGAGTATTGTTTTATGGGATCACCTGCTGCAAGACAAGCATTATTTTAATATAAATGTTGAGACATACCAATAAGGTTGGCAGGTATATACATACACTGATGCAAATGTAATTTCACTGGACAAGTAGGCAAACACCTAAGCAGTTTATCCCAACTCCCTCCAGCAGAGCACAACCAAGTTTCAAAATCTCAATTTTAAAATTAAAAAGATAAGGTTAAATACACAAGATCAATTTATGTAGTATATATTCACCCTCAGAACGTGCTGAAGATGTTTTGCGTAGTTCTGTTGCACAGAGGGTTCTTTCCCTGAGGGCACATAAGGAGCTCTCCAACTGTTAATAGGTCTCTATTTTGTAACAAAATAGCAATTTTTAAATCTTAAAAAAAAATACATTACCTTCAACATGGAAGATCTCACTATTTAAATATCCATGAAATAGACATTATGGTTTGCATATCCTTTCTGGAAATACAAACAGCAAATAAAGTACATTGGAAGCATTTCGAATGTAGTGAGGTGTATTTATAGAAAGGTTCTGGTATAAATTATGTAACAATCATGTTCCTGTAACAATCCCAGGCTAATTTATAATGTCAGAAATAAGTTAATGTAACATGGTTTAAAAACTCTTGTTCCTATTCATTTCAGGTTACAGAGTGAAATAAATAAAATGTCTTTGTAGGGAGAGGGAGCACTGGCCATGGCGAAAAGGTACAGTACTAACTGAAGGAAACTAAGTCAAGGCTACTGTGCTGTTATGTTACAAACAAACATCTTCATACATCTGAGTATTAAATAAATGTGTAAGATCTTCCATACTGACACCAGAATATCAAAACTACCCCTTTGTTTCAGGTATATTTACAACTTATCAGTCACCTTATGAGCATGTTCATTAAGACAGGTATCAAACACCAGTATTTACTCATTCTGATCAAGAAATTTCAGGGAAATGCCAACCCTCCCGCCCCTGGAAATGTGCACAAAACTTTTTATCAAAATCTTATCTGATACAATGCTGTGGTTTTGTAAAACAACTAAATAGCTCAGACGACCAATAACATGATCCTGTTTAAGCATCTTGCTAGCAGGAAAAGCCCTTACATACAGTACACCTGGTGAAAGATCAGCTTGGCTTAAAATATTCCAGTACAATTTTCAGAGTAAACAACTTCACAGAAGTTAATTAAAAAAAAATAATAAAAGTCAAACTAATCTTAAAGAAACGGGGAAAAAAACAAAGAGACAAACTATAGGTAAGATCACCAGGAAGGAATGCCCAGCTTTTGGTTTCAAATGTTGACTGAAATTTAGGTTTCAATAAAATACTTCCAACGAATCTGGGGCATGGTTGGTTGAACATAATGCATACTTTCAGATGCCAAGTCAAAACACTTTTCAGTCACATTTTAGCAGGGCAGAAATTATTCATGTTTTTAAGTATGAATAAAGGTTAGCCAATGTTCTATTATTACATGGTTCATAGTCTTATCAACCTAACAGTCATAAAAAAGGGAAAATTAAACCCCAACATGAAGTTAACAATAAACAATATTTAACCAAGATAATGCAATGAACATCCAAAATAATTAGTTTAAATTAAAAACCCAGCAATACCATCTTGTTAGTCAGTGCAAACACTACATACAGGGTTTTCTCAAGAAAGCTGAAAGCACCTGATTCTTTTGCCAAGTCATCAGATTCAATAATGTACAGGCTTAAATCTGCATTTTAAAAAACTGCCATTACATTAGTGCATAATTTATCAAAATTGTAAAAACGATTCTGCATAACTTAGGAGAATTTAATATCTAGTACATCAGCTGAAAGACTTAGGCACTTGGTTATATATTTAATTACTTACTTCAACAAGTAGCCTCTGTATAAATATTAACAAAGCAGAAACTATTCTTGAAAAATGGAAAATTAAAAAAATTTAAATGCTACAGATAAAAGCACTGCACCACACTCCTACATATAATGCAGTAAAGAAAGCTAGTCAATAACCCTGCAAAATTCTATGGTAAGAACATCTAACTTCACTCTTCAAAGTTAAAAAAAAAAAAATTAAAAAAAAAAAATTAAAAAAAAATTCCATGCAAAGTCCCATGAAAAAGATAAATAAAGCAGCTGGAATGAGATGGAAATTTCTCTTAGTGAAACATAAAATAGAAATAAATAAGTTAATTAAGTCTACTTTCACTAGATGTATCATTGTAGGATCCTGCTAGTTTAATAACTGAGTTGTTAATTTTCTATAGAAGCCATTTAAAATAGGAAATGGCTCAGTTACTGCACCGGATTGCTACAAACTCATAAAAAGCTGCTTGAAGCTTAAGTTAAATGTCCAAATTCCAATCACTTCTGGAAAGTGAACGTGTTACCCTAGTAAAGTAAATTTTCTTTTTTTTTCCATAATGCTAATGCAAGAGGGCTTGAAGTATCAAAGAGTCCACAGGAAATGGATGCCCCCAGTAATATCTTTTTTTTAAAAAAAATATACATTATATAATATATATTATATATATAAAAAGCTAGTGTAAATGCTTCCATGGTATGGTCACAAATTTGAAAGATGAACCTTCTTTCAGCTGTTAACCATCTTCCCATTTGCAACGGGTTTTAAAAAGTCGTTTTTATCTTCAGACATAACATGAGTTTTCAGAATAAGGTTGCCAACGCTGACAGATGTGGTGATGGGGAGGCAACTTGCATTGCTAATGGACACTGGGAGTGGCTGGCTAAAGCAAGAAGTTACTGGCAGAACTGTTTTTTGCTCCTCCCTGAGAGAAAATGACATTGAAAACAAATTAGCTTTAAGTGAAAACTTATAACACACACAAAAAGTTGTACCCAACTTTAAGAGCCTCTAGCATGGCATGTCTTTAAAATTGAAAGGCATCAGAGGTCACTAACAAGGTCCCATTTTCCAAAAATTAAAATAAAAACTTAAAATATTGGTTAATTTCAGGCCAACAAACTATCAAGTTCAAGATTAGCCTATATTTTTTGCAGTAATTATACAAAATGGAAATATTAAAGCCAAGAAAACCTTGACATGATTTTTTAAAAGGGAAACCCTTTATCTAGGATTTAATTCTCCATTTTGTAGTCTATAAATTTGACTACCAGACTGAGGAAATATAAATTGATGCCGGAGCACAAAGGTTATTTTTTATCCCAAGAAAAAGGAAGTTTCGGGCCACTAAAATGGACTACTTTGTTGGTTCAAATTTACCTCTTCTTTCCTAAAAATTCAGACTGATCAACTCATTGCCCTATTACATAGATCTTCCCCAGAGGCTGAAAAAAAGCAAAAATGAGTTTAACGCTGCATCTATTTCTCTTTAACTATTCATGCCCTATGCCCACTGCTTATGAATTTTCTGTCTAACACTCACAGAATCACATGGTCTTCACCTAAACTCTGTCTCTTCTGCTCCGGTGGCTCCTTTTGGTGCTGTTGGACTGGATGCCCATTTTCTACTGCTGTTCCATTCAGCAACTGATCATTTTGCGAACTGATACCAAGCTGTATGTCCAGGATCTCCTAAGAAAATAAAATGTTAATCCTTCAGTGTGAAAGAATTTTACTTTAGTTTCCAATAGAATAAAGCCTCCTAAATGTCTAATTGTAGTACTTACTTCAATTTGTTCACTCTGTCCATCAGGTTCATCAGTATCAAGTGCTGAAAGCTCTAACTCAATATCTCTATCAGGCTTCGTATCGGCCGCATCTTCTGTATAATCACTCTGAAATTAAAAAAAAAAAAATACTGATTGCATGTTTACCTGTGGAAACTGGGGCTTCCTAATGATTGAGCTAAAAAATTATTTAAAGAATCAGGAACCATAATTCTATTGATACTGTAAGTTTTAAAAGCAATCGCCTATCAGAAAAAGGCACATTAAAATGCACTAAGTTATGGCATAAACCAATGCACAGCAATAGCAAACAACAAATACATTAAGAATGAAGCTGAGAGGTTCAGTTTCTTTACCTCTCCATTTCTCAATTCAATTTCCTTGCTTAGAAGATTTAGGGTAAGGTGACGGCCTTCATCTAGGGAATTCCACTTTTGTTGCATGGCCAGAGCATTGGCCTCCCTCTGAAGAAGCAATGAGTTACTCTTGGCCTACAGAGAAAAAAAAGTAAAGTTAGCCTCCAACCACCATTCTACTTAAAAAAAAACTCAAAGCCGAGGAACACAAAGCCTACCTGCTGAAGTTCAATGCTTAAAAGATCTCCAGTACTGGAATGCTTCCTATGACCAGATAAATCAGTAACAATAAATCTGTCCCTTTAAAGAGAAACATGTTTACTGTAAGAAAAGTGAAACGAGTAAAGCAACTATAGGAGTAATGACTACTCTATCTGCTTTATGTAACAGATCAACCCTAAAAGTGTCAGTCGTCATTCCAAATGTAAAATTTTTTTCATAAATTTGTTATATAGCTAAAACTAGCAAAGCACATTTTATAAATAACTGAAGGAAGAATGTGTACTCTGAGGGCACATGCAAGTCTGAGAATAGAGAATCCTAAAGAATTAAGAGTAATGTTACCTTTCAACATAATGTGCTGATGATGTGGCTTCGTTACCATATGAACTCCACCTTGAATCAACAGCATTGACATAAGGGACATAATCTATAGAAATGTAGAAACAATAATCAGAAAAGTGAAGAGTCAGTATTAGCATGTGATGAATACTTTTCAAAAAAAGTATCCAATTAGCCATGTCATCCCAGCTAAACCATTAATTATGAGTTTACTGTGGCTGTTAAATGAGGGGAACTTCTGTGCCTTACAAAGTGAGGATTAAAAGCGCAGCGCCAGAACACAGCAGGTGAGGCCAGAACACAGCAGGTGAGGTATGAGTTAAATGATCACCTGATACGCTGATGGGCTTCGTTGCACTTCCTTGGGAAGCAGTGGCCTGGACAGGATCCGTGGTATGGTAACCTGTGCGCGAAGATCTGGAAATTGCACCCCATTTTGAGATGATAGGTCCATCGCTAAAAGGAATTATTGGGTCTTCTTCTTTTGCCCTTCTCTGAGTTTCAAATAAATGCACTCTTCTCTTAACATCTCCACTGTCCAGGTCCTGCATTAAACCAAAGAAAATCAGTAAAATGGTGGTAATTACTTCAGCTAGTAATAAAAACACATGCTCTCAAAAGACATGTAATTAAGTTTTCTGGTAAACTTAACACTAGTTGTAGATCTCAATGATAATCCAACATCTATTTTAAACCACCGAACTGTGCTCGAATAATTTAAACACTAAATGCAATTTATTTCAGACTTACCTAAATATAACTCTGTTGCTTACAGATGAGTTACACAGCAACAACATGAAGGTGAAAGTATTCGATCATTCTAAAACCTGAGTCAACATGCATGATATCCCCATGCCCCCAAATCATACCATTAATACAGCATTTGAATTAGCAATCACATCTCTGGGCTCTGAATCGATGGCATTTATACAGGAGCCTATGGTGCCACAAGACCAGGGAGAATAATGGGAAAGATGATCTTCTTCAAACTTTGTACCACTCACACTTTCAGAGAACTGATTAAAAAAAAAAAAAAAGGCATAGCCAGTTAGTAAAAAACCTCAATCTATAAACTTGCAACTAATATAAACTATTACAGAATACGTAGGACTCCACAGTAAACAATTAAACCTCCAGTGACTAATATTAAAAACTGTCACAGGTAACAAATAGTATTTATATTATTTACTAAGAGAAAATAGAACATCTTCTCTTTTTACTTTGTCCTTTAAGTCTCATAAGGAACCCCTGACTGATACTATCAAAACCAATCAACGAATAATTTATAGTATGCCTCTAACGTGGCGTGCGGCACTCCAGGAAATGAACACACACACACACACACACACACACACACATCACAGACCATATCCTAAAGTAGTTGATAACTGTGAGAAAAAAATAACAAGTGTAAATGAGGGAACTGCATGATAAACCACGCAGTATTAAATAAAGAACCAAAACAATTCAAAGGCGGCTCTGGAACCAGAAGGAGAAATGGATAACTTTTAAAGGGACTGTAAAGATGACTGTAGAATCAGAGTACTAAAGTTTAAGAATCTAGTTTACTAATTATATAGATAAGAAAACTCAAAGCCAAAAAGGTTAAATTATTATCCCAAGTCATTACTGATAATAGATCTGAATCTCAGGGAAATACTTATTTCCTAATACATAATATAAAAAAATATAAATACATTTTTCTGTGAAGCAAGTGGCAAATCTATCACTCTGCTGTCGGGAGGTTTAGCTGTTTTGAAGAAGTCTAAGTTAGACGAAACACATTTGGATTTAGTTTTAAAAATTCAATGGTTTACTGAAATATTTATGGATGAAAAAATATGATGCCTCGTATTTCTTCAAAATAATCTAGTAGGAAGAAGCTATACAAGAAACAAAATTAGCTGGGTTGATAACTGTGGAAGTTAGGTGATGGGTCCCTGGGGTTTATTATACTATTCTCTCTCCTTTTGTATGTTTGAAACTTTTCATAATAAAGAGATTAAAAAATTTTTTTTTCATACTGGAACCTCTAAGGATGGAAAATAAACCAAAAGAATTTAAAAAAAAATACTAATAGTGTGCTCTAGATATAACAGTACTGAAAACACCAGGATACAGTGAATTGATCCTGGACAAACACTTGTTTTGTAATGACAAGAACATTAATTTACAGTGATATAAAACACCATGAATAATACAATAGGTATTTCTGCACCTCTTGCGAATTAGGGAAGAATATCTCGGACCAAGATTCAAATCCCAGCTACTTACAGGCTGAATTTATTACTTGGGCAAATTACTTAACTTCTCTGGGTAGAATTCCAAACCTGCAAAATATGGGTAACACCTACCCCCTAAGGTTTTTGTGAGAATTAAACAACATTATGTAAATGTTTAATACAGTGCCTGGCATGGGGAGGTGCTCAATAAATGGTAGATATAAACCTTATTATTAATAAAAGCCATGAAAATAATGAGAACTATACAGCTGAAAAAATTTTTAATTCTTAGTAGAAAAAGGACTATGATTTTATGATCTTCAGAGTCTTGTAATGGCTAGTCACAGTGCTTACATACTCAATGATTATTACTCAACTGCACACCAAATGATTGCAAAATATCCAACACAACTAATCCTGGTTTGAGTGAGTGCCCTGAAGTCAGCTGTTTGACCTACTCCTGCCGTATCAGTGATTAAAAACTTTCTTACATCAGTGCGAAAGTCTACACTGAATAGAGGAGAAGGTGGTGTTGGTGACTGTGTTGCCACAGGAAGAGTTGAAGAAACAAGAGGTGCTTTCTGAGTGTGGTACTGTGCCCACTGTTCTGGTTTTCTTCTTAGCTGCTCCTCGCAACTGGTCTTCAAATGACCACAAGGTTCCTAAGGGGGGATAAAAGAAACAATCTTAATCATCTAAGGAGTAGTAAATTAATTTAACTATGCTCCGAGGAAATAACATAAACAATTTATTATATTTTGGATCCAAAAAAATAAATACAATAGGGAAGTCACCCTAGCCTATTCTCTACATGCTTAAATGAAAGGTTAGTACTTAGCCAAGCAATGTTAAAAGCAAAATCTCAACATACTTTTGGGGTTTAGGAAATTCATTTGTAGGTATGTATGTGGGGATACTGAAAATAGGCCCTGTCCTGGCATTTTGAAGATTTACCTTCCCATCAGTTTCCTATCCAAATAGCATTTATTGAGCATTAATGTTTTTTCTGATTTAATCCTCACTACAATAGTAGGTACTACTATTATTTCCATCAAACATGAAAAAACCGACATAGAGAAGTCAAGTACCTTCCATAAGTCACACTGTTAGTAAGTGGAGGAGCCAGGATATACACCTGGGTGGTCGCACACCAGGCACTGGGCTCTTAACCCTACACTACGGCAACATCCCTATTCCATCATCACTTACCCTTGGTAAAGGCACAGTTGTCCTTGGTTCACTTGGTGGCTGACAAGCCACTGAATAATACCCATCTAAGGAGTTATATCTTTCTCGCAAAGACGTCTGATAGACAGATGAGTGCATTACATCCATTGGAGGTAAAGAATTGCTTCTAATAATGTCATCTCGTTGGTACATAGGCGGACGCCAGATGCGCCTGCTGTCGTACACAGGGGCATACATTCCAGAAGGTACTGGAGGAACTGGTCCATATGGCTGCGGAGGAGGTTGATAAGGAGAATTCATTCGATCTCGAGGGGAAAATGTACTGTAATGATCGGCATATGGCATAGAAGCAGGTGGGAGGGAAGACTCTGGAACATTATTGGACCTCACAAAGCGAGGAACACAGGGAGCCACACCAGCTGGTACCGTTGGAGGTGGTGGGTAGTATCCTTGAAAATTGGAAAGAGGAATATTTAATGTAATCTTAGCAAAATCCAACATCTTATAATGGTTTAAGTCTAAAGCAGTCTTTAATGTGGGAAAATAAAATAAGCTTTGCCCCTACTTTAGTTACCTCCACTTTCTTTTTAAATTTATTTTATTTATAGTTGACATACAATAGTTACCTCCACTTTTGAAAGAAACTATATACTTTCAAGATATTACTATATGAAAATCATTAACATTCAATACTTTGCTAAACTGCTCCTAAAAACACATGACAGAGCAATTAACAGATGGCTGGTAAATTTCCTTCTAAGGACATCTATTGCCACAGGTTTTGGGTTAAGTAATTATGGTTACATCACTGCTTCTTAATCTTGTTGGGAACAGAGGTTAAAGACCTCTTTCGAAATCTATATTATGTGGTTGTCTTTCCAAAATTACACCAAAGTATATAAACCAAACATTTGCACATCATTTCAGAAGATTTACAGAACTCTCTGAAGCTCATTCATGGACCCTATAGTTGATTCATAAAAATGAGAAATTTAAAACTATTGGCATGTAGAATCACAGATTTTTAGGGCAGGAAGAAAACTTAAGAGTAATGTAGTCTAAAGGATTAATTTTTAATATAAATATTCTAGACAAATATAAATGATTCACTCATTTATCTAAAGGCAACAAATGTTATATCACAGTTTTTTCCTAAGAATTTTCTAAAATTACTTACCTGTCTGTGGGTACTGTGGGACTTCAAAAGGTATCTGAGTCCTTGGATCTTGAATATACTGAATGTTTTCAGAATGCTGAGGATATACCGGTACTCTAGTTATAAATGGGCTGGATTTTGGAGGCACAGAATTCAGTTCTGTTCCAACATTACAGGGCCCAGCTGAGGTAGCCGCTATATTACTTACAGGCGTCTTGGGTGGAGAACTAATTTTGCTGGAGAAAAAATTAAACAAGGGAAATGATAAATCATTGTCTATGACTGTTAAGTCTTCCTCAGTAGGATTTTTTCATAAAATTACGAAGTAAAACCACTAACTGAAAGATACTTTAGGGGTTTTCATATTGACAAATAAGGCAATGAATTTCCTTGCCATTTCACACTGCTAATTCATAGCCTCATAGTAACAGATCTCATATTCTGGTGAGGGCAAAAAAAGAAATAAACAAATCTCAGGCATAATGTGACCCATCAGTCCCTTTTCACTCATTCTCTGAAGGAAGATTTTTCCTATTGGAAATTTAAAAATAAAAATCCCTTTTCAATTAATTCCAACAGAAACAATACAGTCTACCAGTAGAATTCTTTGGGATAAAGCAGACAGACATATAAAGGAAGGGTTGTTACTATTAAATGTGATTAGCTGAAATGTAAACACCTTGAGGAAAAGCTATGTTGTCCACTTTGTTAACTGCTACTTCCCCAGAAACTAGAACAGTAAGAGGTACTCAGTATATATTTGTTGGACAAATAAGTAGTTCCTGCCACATAGTAGATACTCAGTAAATATCTGTTAAACAAAATGCTGATGAAATGGTTACTCATTAAATGAATGCAAAATACACAAAGTTTTAATATATTTTTTTAAACACAAAGGATTTTCTTCATTGAATCACCAAGCAATCAGTTCCACAGGATCTCACCAAGGCTTTTAACAAGTCAAACTTTGGCAGAGCTTAGATATATGGTGATTCAAGAAAATGATCTTGCTAATGATGTAGGAATTCAATATGTTGCATCTCGACTATATTAGGTTTTCTCAAACTAAACGACGAGGACAATGGGCTATCTCTAAGTCTAGCATAGCAGATTAGCTTAGCAGTTTACCTCTAAGTGTAATTGTGCATTAAAATGTAGAAAATAACCGAGAAACTATGGGTAATAATATTGGGTAGAAATGCATCGGCTTAGAGTTTAAAGGTATATTAGGCTGTGCTTATTCTCTGAAGTTAAATAAAGGCAACAAAGAAAATTACTAGGATTTCCTTATAACAGCAACACTTACTGAGCAATATACGGTAAATATGTCAACTCTGAGATGACAAATTCTTAGACTTGTCAGGAAAAGGGCATCAAAATCCATGACAAGGTTCATGGCCTCATGAAATCATGCAGCTATCCCAAAAATTCAGACCTAAAGAAAAGCTTTCAGCTGCATTTTAGTCAGACAACTAGATCACTACAGCTATATCCTAGATGACTTCCAGGATTCTAGGCTCTCCTTTGCAGCAGCGCCTCTCGTACCTATATGCTTTTTCCTGTGTGGTTTTCTCTATTGAGAAGGCCCTCCCTTCCTAACTCTCTAATCTTTTGGAACTAGCTCAGGTGTCATTACTTTATCTCTGAAAATGCTTCCACGATAACTCCCTAGAGAATTATTCTTTTTTAAATGTTCCAATAACACTTGGAACACAACTCCATTACAGTACCTTTCAGAATATATTATATGGAAGCTGTTTACATTTGTCTCTCAAACTACACCAGAAGACCTTTAGAGGCAGGGAGTTTATCTAGTTCATATTCCTTAGCTACACAAATTGGCCTGGTGTTTGCTACACAGAAGATCCATAATTTTTGAATGAATAAATAAATGATTTATTTATTTAGATTATTTTAAAAAGTTTTTTCTCCTAGTCATTTTTTTAACGAGATATAATTCATCCTTTTAAAGTATACACTTCAGTGAGTTTTGGTATATTCACAAAGTTATGCAACCATCGCCACTATCTAATTTTAAAACATACTCATTGCCCCTTGGAGAAATCTGTACTCATTAGCATTCACTCCCCATCTTTTTTCCTCCCCAGCCCTAGCCCCTAGTAACCATCAATCTACTTTGTCTGTATGGATTTGCATATGCTGCACATTCACATATATGGAATTATACACTGTAGCTTTTTGTATGTAGCTTCAATATCACTTCATTTACATAAATACTATCTCCAAAGCTTTATTATCATAAGTTTCTTAAAGGCAGAACAATCTTATACATCTCATATATTTTCAAGAGTGCCAAGAACAGAACTCAGAATGAGTACACAGGTAACATTTGCTAACTTGACAATATTCTTTGATATATCATTTCTAAAATCTCCCCCAGGGAAGATTACAAATATCCTTTAATAAACAAATTTCCCTTATCACATGCTAACTGCAGAAATAAAGAATATAAATGCTTACCTACCTATCATTTATTATATGAAATCACTACCAGTTTACAATGTCTAACATGCTTTTCTTCTAGAAAGCATACACTAGATACTGATACACTATTTATGGATAAACTGAACATGCTTTAACTCAGATTTTAAGACTCTAAAAGAATACCAAAACATGAGATTTTAGAGAAGTAACTTTTCAGATCACCTGAAAGTTTTAAAACTTTGTCTTAAAGCACCAAATCCCCTTTACTAGCCAAATTAAATTTTATGCTGAAGCCCAACAACAATAATAATGGAGACAATAATAACAGATATTTGCTGAGTGGTTTGCGGCAGGTGTTGTTCAAAGCACATTGCAGTATTAACTCATTTAATCCTCATAAGCAACATACGAAGTAGGAACTATTACACTAATTTTACAGATGACTAAACTGAGGAAGACAAATTAAGTAACTGGCGTAAGATCAAATAGCTAGGAAACAGTGAGCCAGAAATTAAACCCAGAGTCTGGCTCCAAAGAGTCTCCTCTTAACTTCTATACATCATTACACAGTTTAAAGTAGAACTATTCAGATTAAAATGGAAGCTGGAGACTCAAGTATCTCACCTGCTTAGGTTTCTACTTAGTTCCTTTCTGGTACCTCTATGGACTCAATCCTAAAGTTCAAGAAAATAAGATGCGAAAAAAATCAATTCTAGTCCAACCTCTTCAGTTTATAGCTGAGGGAAACAAAACTCAGCTGAAGTGGCTTTCCTAGGTCGTAAAGCTATGCAATTGTGGAGCCAGGACTAGAACTCAAATTTTTTGTTATTTAGTGCTTTTTCTACATGAAACATTTTGCATAAAAATTCTATTAACTGCTTTTCTTCAGGATAAAAATACTCAGATGATCCTAAAAAGGCCAAGTAATTCATATTAAGCACTTTTACCTACTACTTACTTTTCAGTTACAGACTCTGAAGAAGGCCCAGGAGCGCTCTGACCATTAGTGCCAACCTTCCCCACCTTCTTCACAGTCTCCAGAGCTCTTAATGCACTGTCGGCATTACGTGGGATTAGCTGGGAAACACTGTTTTCTGCATTTGAAATTCCGTTTGTACTTGGAACAATTTTCCCCGTTGTTTCAGTACTTCCTATGACAGAAATGACATTTCCGGCTGTGGTTGTGACAGTGTTGTTTACACCAACTTTATTTAGAAGAGGAAACGTTCTTACAGTTGCATTGATCTTTTTGTTCCTTAATCGATACCTGTTTCAAAAACAATCAACATATTGGTGAAAATTTCACTAAAGCTTTTCCTGGAAAAAAAAAGGCAATGAGAAAAAATTAAAAAAGGAGGAAACAGCTTTGAAAAAGTTCTTTCAGCTATCATATACGGTCTACATCAAACTCTGCTCTGATAGATGCCACATGAAAATATATATGTCATTTACACACAAACACACACACACACGTTTATCTAGGCACATAATAAATATAGCAAGCAAAGTACACATGTATTCAGAGAAGCCTTTTGAGGGAGTGGGAGGAGATCCTTTTGAAAATTTCGTCTAACTGGAATATAAAGTGTAGTATGTAAAAATGAAAGAAACCATATGACTTTAGTTGGGAATGTAGAATGAGAAAAGGTATGCAAGAGTTGAAAAAATTCTCTGTTGTTAACGAGTTGTTAAAGCATTATGTAATTCTAAAGAAATAAAAAAACAAAAATTTATTCCTAAACATTATGCCAAAATATAGAAAATAAGTGTTATATTTTTCAGATTAGTTTATGAGATTATCTCAGAAAGGCAGGCATAGACTATGTGATGCAGGCTCTTATAGACACAATCTAGATTTTATATCCTTAGCCACAAGGTAATGACAAAACAGATCTAAGTTTCTCATTACCTGCATTGAGCCTTATGGCAAAGTTCTCCCTGTTTTGTGAGGAACAATGGGATTGTGGGTGGGCAACAGTAACTGTAAGAAGACTAGTTAGGAGGCAACTGTGGATCAAGAAAAAGGGATGACAGCTTGGATTATAAGGATGGAAAGAAGAGAGAAAGAGTTAAGAATTATATAGGAAGCTGAAGTGATAGAACTTGGTGACTAAGCCAAGCCGGTGAAAACTGGCGAAGATGATTCCTATATGACACGACACGTTAACTGGCTGGACCTGGGTACTGGTGAAGTTGAATGGAAGGCAGAAGAGGAGGACGTAAAGGAGGAGAAAATTAGCTCAAATTGAGTTTAAGTTGTCTAAAAACAAAAGGGAGCTGTCCATTAGGAGCTGATACACAGTCCAGTTGTTCAGTAGAAAGGCTGGGATCAATTTCTTGGTGAAATCTCAGAGTGTTTTGGTTAAAAACAACAAACACTCAGACAACACATAATATAGCTTATATCCTTTGACTTTTATATTTGGGATAAGTGGACAAAGAAAAAGGAGTTACCCATAAAAGAGGAGAAAAAGAAGACACATAAAAAGAATGCTAAAAAGACCAAAAAAGGGGTCAAATATGTGGTGACGGAAAGAAATCTAACTATGGGAGGTACACACGCAATGTAAATATATATATGCCTTACTGTTAAAATGTACAGCTGACACTTATCAGATTTCATTAACCAATGTCACCATTAAAAAAATTAAAATAATAAGGAAAAAAAAACGACCAAAAGCCACAAAAATAAAATATACCTGCTTTATCATTTTACCTGGGCCTTTGCTATTATCTTCAACTGAACCTGAGCAAATAAGATTGTACACAGGAGCATTTTCATTCTATATGAAATTTTCATTCTATATGGGCTTAGCAGAAACATGTATTCCAGCTACACGACTGTCTAAAATATGCCCCTGAATAAGGTTCTAAGTCACTTCTTACGTTAATCTTGCTCCCAGAAGCAACAAAGTATGTTTTCAAAAGAAAGGTTATTTTCTACAATGTGAATTTAGCTGCATCTTTGAAACTCATCACTAATTTTAAGATTGTATATAACATTTTCAAAATGACCAAAAATTAAACCCATATGAAAGAGAATTCTCCTAACTTACTTTTCAAGCTCTTCCTGAGAATGGGCAAAAGTACAATTTGTTCCTCGTGGACACCCTCCTTGTTGTCGCAGATCTCGGCACATACTAGTCTTATATTTGCTGTTTGGCTGGGGCTACAGAAAGAACATCAAGAGGTGGAAAGGTGAAGATTACAGTTGTTATTTACTCTAGGGACTTCAGAATTTCAGGATTACACCTTTAATTATTTTGCTTATTAGATAAGTAATTCTTGTGCTGTAACAATTACCATTCCATCATTCCCCATTAAGAATTATGTAGCATAACCCTGAGTTGGAATTTCAGACATTCCTTCTGAGGATTATCTGGAACTGGTTCAAATGTTATGTCTATTAATTTGTCAGGCAACGTAATTCCCATGAAAATAAGAGATTTTCTCATCAATTCACTGCTGTTTTAAAGTTATGAAACCAAAATCAAATATAAAATTTTTAAAAACATTTAAAGGCCATAAGCTTGTTCATTTAAACTTTCCCAGGAAATGTAGAATACAATTTCTCCTGAAAGTGAAACATTAAGAAATACCAATTCATCTGTTAACTCTCTTCTGAGGCTTGGAGCTGTTTAAGTTTATACAATGAGGCAAAATATAAAAACTTCATCATACCTGCTATGATTTGCATCAAAATTGAAAAGTCATTGTTATTTTTATGATCTTAATGAAGATAAAACATTTATCTTTCAGTTAATATTTAAATATTATAATGTCTTCTAATAGAGTAAGGATAGAAAATGAAAAGATCACTTTGGAGTAGATCTGATCCCAGCTCTGTCACTTATTGCCACCATGGCCTTAGATATGCTATTAAACCTCTTTAAACTTCAACTTGGGAACAGCATATATCTTGTATGTGGTTGTGAGGATTAAAAATAATATGTGTAAAATATTGAACACAGGGACTGACTCATAGTAACTTAATGAATGTTATCATTCAAATAAAAGATTTATACTTTAAATAACTCCTAAAGTACACTAAAATATTTTTAAAATTCAAATTCCACACACGAATAGAAATTTTTTGTATGACAGCAATGAAGAAAAAAGTGACAATTTCCCCACATTAGAAAAGAATTAGACAAAATATTTGGAAGGCATCAATGATCCACACTTGGTCAAAGACATCTGCATTCAAGATACTATCAACTCACATTCAAGATACCATACAAACTGTTGCTGTGCTATGAATTATTTATCAGGTACGCTACAACTTGACTTTTTCCCAGAAGAACAGATAATATAAAATTATGAGAAAGTAGAGTGACATAAAGATTCCATTAACCAAAAAGCTTGTAAAGATGTTTAGGACGAAACTCTGCTAGAGATAACAGTAGTACATTAAATGTGCTTACCTGAGGTGTCTCATGGCCTTTTCTACTATAATTTTGTATGAAGTCCACAAGGCCATGAACCACTGTTTTAACAGCTACCATTGCATTTTCTAGCTGCTCCCAAGTTGGTGAAACAGCATCTAAAGCCGCCAAGGGGATGGGATGGAGGAGAGAATCTGTTAGCAGAAATTCTCTTGTGTCACTTACCTCAAAGTAGAAAAAGCATAAGCAATTGAGTATTTTCCCACATACCTGGATTGGGGTCTATGTTTGCAAGAAGCTCTAAATGAGGCCTCAGTCTATTTAAGTTAGCTGGGTCGCCTGTTCGTTGCAAAACAATGGTCAATTCCTGGACACTCTTTGCAAATGATTCTGGAGACTGCAACTAACAAACAGAAGATAGAATGGTTTTTACTCTGGTCCTTATAACATCTATATTCAAATGTTTTTATTTAATCAACAAACTGAACAGGTTTTCAAGTGTCTTCAGATTTCATAGTAGGAGTATCAACGATGAATTAAATTTTCACCTCAGAATCTGCCCTATGAAATTCATCATTAGACACTCAGAAAACTTATTTATAAGCTGTATGAGCTCTCTGGAGTCAGAATGTAGATATGTAACAGACTTTGTAAGCCAGGCTGCTTTTATCCTGTATTTGCTCCCCTGCTGCCCCCTTTAGTTTATTTTGAAAGTTAAAAAATATTAATAAGAAAAAAAGATTAATTTATAGGACTGATAGTTAAAAACATAGGAATCTCCAACTGGTTGTCTCTTTAGTACCTTCAGGAGACTCCAGTACTCTCCAATGTTAACAGCAATGACAGAAATCAGCAACTTTACTTTCACGAACCTTATCAATAATAGACTGCATGTGTGACTTATGCGCCAAGTCACCATACAGAAGTGAGGACCACTGCTCAGGTGAAATACGGAGCCCTGCTTCCATAGCAATGTGAACAATTTGGGCATCATGTTCTCTGCGTAATGCCTCATAACTCCGAAATTCCTCCTTTAGCTGCATCAGAGAAGAGTCTTCATCCCTTTTGGTAACCTAAAAAATAACGAGGAGAAAAAAAAAAATCACCCATCAGAATTGGTGTGCTCTCCCTCCGCCCCCAACCAATTCTATTTTTGGGGGGGTTGGAGAGGTGAGAGGGCACCAACTACATATCAGATACCACACAAAGAAGGTACAAAGAAGATAATGCCCTTACCACGAATTCTTTTGGGAACAAAGCAGAACTTTCATAACCTAATACATAGTCCTGCCTTTCTCCAATGAGCTCAGCAACTAGTAGGGAAGAGACTTATAAAATTATAGTATAAGCGCTATTATAAGGCTCTATAGCAATATGAAGGCAAGGCAATTAAATGACTGGTGGAAGATAGAGGGGGATCAGATAAGGCTCTCCCCAGCTGAAGGCTACACGAATCAAGTCCTGAAGAACAAAGAGGAGTTCTCCCAACAAAGGTGAGGAATAGAATTCTAAAAACAGTAGCAAGTGGTGAAATAGAAACATGAAAAAGCAGAACACACAGAATTAAAGGCTAACATGCAAGCTGGAAAAAAATCACAGAGGATCTTGGATACTATGATTAGCAATGTGGATATTACCCTGTAGGAAATGGGAAGCCACTGAGAGCTTTTAAGCAGAGGGGTGTCATGATCAGCCCTGCCAACGAGTAGCAATATATTAGCTCCATATGATGATTAAGAAATTTTCTGCCACCACAAAAATGATCATTAGGATATTTATACAGCTTTAATCTATACTTAAGTGATAAATTCAAAAGTTAGGAGTTTCATATGTCCTAGTAAAACTGTCTAATTAAACATGCAAGTACATGGCTAAATAATTTCCATAATAAAAGATACACGCTTACTTCTGAATGACTAAAACTTGCTAAGAAATTTGAAACTTAGGAATCAGAATACCTAAGACTAGTCCAGGTTCTGAAACTTAAATTAGACAAATCACTCAAACTATTTAAAACGATGATTTCCTCATGCGTACAATGAATATATCCCAGACCACCTCACTGGTTGTTTCTATTGCTGTTGCTGGCAATATGTCCCCAAGAACATGAAGATGAGGAAATCAAGTTATCATCTGAGAGGTAACTTAATAGTACCAGTTCACAATTCTCTTTGGGAATATATAAATATATTATAGAAAAGTTTGAGATCCCAACAATTCTAATCAACTTAAATCTTAGGTATAATTTAAGAAATGGAACAGTATAACTAGAAGTCACAAAAATCTATATTCTACATAACCTACTTAAAGAAATGCTGAGGAAACAAAAGGAGGAATTATCAACCTAAAAAGTAGAAAGAAGAAACCCAAAGAACCAGAGGATGGTAGCATGTATCCAATCACCAGGTATGGTACAGGTGCCTCCTGGGCAGCATCAGCATCTACCTACCTGAATAGTAAAGATGGACAAAGGTGGCTAAGAGAGCCTACACCCATTAAAATTCTATTAACATGCATCGAAATCACCCATAAAGTTTTAAAATTGTAGCTGCAGGTCTACTAAATCAGAATCCTTGGCTTTGAAGACCACATAATTTAAAAATTATATATGAGGGGTGGTTCCATAGAGTAGTGGTTAGCACATCTGCTTTACACACAGAAAGTCCTGGGTTCGAACCCCAGCAGAGCCACAGCCCATACTCTGGGTGCGCACCGCGAGCGTGTGGGAGAAGACGCCCCACCATCAGAGATCCAGTTCTTAAGGGGAGACAGCAACATTCATAGGTCAGGGGTGGAAGTGGCAGGGGGGAGATTAAAAAAAAATTATATATGAATGTTCAAGTCCTACAGGAGATACACTAAATCAGAATATCGGGGGATGGGACCCAGGAATGCATACTTTCAAAAACTCTACAGGTCTCATCTACGGCCATGCCACCCTGAACAAGCCCGATCTCGGAAGCTAAGCAGGGTCGGGTCTGGTTAGTACTTGGATGGGAGACCACCTAGGAAGACCAGGTGCTGTAGGCATAAAAAATAAAAAATAAGGGCTTGTAAGCTGACAAAGTCCTTGCAATCTGTGAGGTCAACCAAGGGGTGCCTCGCCAAAAAAAATTAAAATAAAAATAAATAAATAAAAACTACGGGTCTCTACAGGTGATTCTCCTGTGTACCTTCAGTTGAGAATCACTGCATTAAATATCAGAATCATTAACTTTACTTGTTCTAACTCCATACTAAGCAAGCAAAGGTTTGATACTCTACTACAGAAAAATATCTACAACATGAGAATTCAAGTCATTTAATCATTATGAATAAAGAAAACAGATGATAAGTTAGGATGATGCTGTTCCTGAGGAAAGACTCTCCTGCGTGCATCCGCAAAATTCAGGTCTCTAAGCCCATAAAGTCTAGGAAAAGACCTTTGACACAGTGACTTTACTAGAGTAAATGTCACCTGAGAGAGAGGCTTTTTGACAATTAAGTCAGTATGATGTCCTTTTATTCATCTAAACACTGCTTTAACGTTTTAAACTACAGAGCAGTAAGTATGAAACGAGAGCATAAAGTTGAAATAAATTTTTAAACTAGTGTTATTAAAATGTCAGATATTAGTAGTAGCTTTAGATTTATGATAATCATAAACCACAAATCATGATACCGATGAGGAAAAATAAGTACATAATGTGAGAACCTACCAGTCACTTCAGGATGACAAATAATCTCTGTAACTTGGCTGCTTAGCCAAAAACATGATGTTTGAGGAACCAGAGATTCATTTCAATTGTTGCCCAAAGGAAAAAAATCAAGCATTATAACTATCAGGAAGATAGTGGCCAAGCCTCATTATGGCGACAAGTGAACACATTTGAACGTATTTCCATAATCACTTATATCTCAAACTAAGCAATGTGCCCTCACCTCCCCTGCTCCCCCCACCCCCTGCCAAATAACAACAAAAACCCTTTTTCTGTCTATATTGTTTTTACCTTTGGGGCTATAAAACCAGTAAAATAACCTAAATAAGCTTTGGTTTCAAATTTAGATGTTTAACTTTCACAGATGCTAATGGGATGTTCAACTTCCAAGACCCAGCCAGCAACCTATACTCCTGTAACATGCAGAAACTTTAAGGATTCAGCCAACTTTTCTCAGTACCCGTCACCACCCATGAGCCTATTAGATGATGAAACTACAATTCTAAATATCTTGGGATTCTTTCCTGCCCTCTCCAGCAAAAACAAAACAAAACACAAAACAAAACACTACCCTAAATGCAGAGTAGGGCAATGGCCTCAAATTTTCACTCTCTAATTATCCCTAAGATAACATATAAGCCATCTTCAGATTAAAAGCTTTAGTGACACAGAGAATGAGATAAAAATAATGGGGAAGTTAAAACATTTACCTACTCCTTTTAAGTTTTCAGCGTAGTTCCTGACTCCCTTTTAAGAGGAAAGAATAAATGAATTGGGCTTCTTTAGTCCACTTTTATTATTCCAAGCGTCAAGTTTACCAAACTATTTCCTTATGGTGTTTTTTGTTATTGATATCTTCACATGCGTTCTTATTCTCAATAGGTAGCATCACAGATGCATTCTACCTTTGTGGGGCTCTAGCCTAGGTAACACTCATTCTGGGAAGCCTCTGTCCCACATACAGGCATGTAATGTTTAAATGGTTGCTTACTACTTACCTTAAAACAAGAAGCTCGATACAGTAGTTGCACAACATGACCAATACTTGTTTTTGATGCCTGAGGAAATCTTGGTTCTAGTCTTTGCACAACAAAAAGTACCAGAACTTTCCTTGAGAGGGCAGAACCATCTTCTAATGCCAGCAGCACCAGTTTCAAGGCCTCTTCTTGCATAGCTAGAAGGAACATGAGTTCATGATAAATGAGAAATCCTGCAGATCGCGTGCGTCACAGACTTCTTTAGGTATTAGTTTACAGCAGTTTGTTATCCAGTCTGTGTTTGCACAAAAAGAGGACATCACACATACACAAATACAATTTACTTAAAAAGGATAGTAGTCCACTCTTATCTGTGGGGGATATGTTCCCAGACCTCTAGTGGATGCCTAAAACTGTGGATAGTACTGAACCCTATGTTTTTTTCCTATTCACTAAGTCCTCACTTAACACCATTGATAGGTGCTGCAGCTTTAGACGTATGATGAAACCATAGGCTGATTGATACAAACAAGAGTTAAGTTCCTATGACATCTCATCCAAGTTATAACTAAACAATGTTATTTGAGGACCTGCTGTACATACATACCTATGATAAAGTTTAATTTATAAATTAGGCACACTAAGAGATTAACAATAACTAAAAATACAATAGATCAATTATAACAATATATTGTAATAAAAGTTATAGGAATGAGGTCTCTCTCTCAAAGTATCTTATTGTACTGTACTCACCCTTCTTGTGAGGATATGAGATGATACAAGGCCTACATGATGAGATGAAGTGAGATGAATGAGGCAGGCATTGTGACTTAGTATAAGTCTACTATAAAAGTTACTTGAAAATAAGTGACTAATGGGCGGATAGCACATACCGTGTGGATATGCTGGACAAAGGAAAAAGTCACAATGGCACAAGATTTCATCATGCTACTCAGAATGGCGTGTAATTTAAAACTTATGAACTGTTTATTTCTGAAATTTTCCATTTAATATTTTTAGACTGCAGGTAACTGAAACCACAGAAAGAGAAATCATAGATAAGGGGGGACTACTATAATCAAACAAAACATACTTCCTACTAAACGACCAATCAGAACACAAGTCAACAGAACTTAAATATATCTTCTGTAGGTACTTAATAATCAACTAATTAATGATAGTGTTAAAGTGAAAAAAAGTCCTCATTTATAAAAGACACACAGCTACTCTGACAAGTAACACATAAAGGATACACAGCAGTCTTAAAGGATACACAGCAGTCTTCCGATAAATGGTAATTTTGTCAATGCATGAAACTGTTACTTGCCTGTCAGAACTATTTTGTATATAATTTTTAAGTGATATTACCTCTGGATGCAATACCTATGGATTTATGTTGTTTTCAAGCCAGGGATATATACTATAATCTGAACCTAATCATGAGGGAACATCAGACAAACCAAATTAAGAACAGTCTATAAGATAACTAGCCTGTATTCTTCAAGAATACACACATTAGACAATGTAAGACTGAGGAATGGTTTCAGAATAAAGAATACTAAAAAGAGACATGACAAATAAATACGATAAGTAATCTTATATTGGAACTTATAAAAATCTCTTTTATATACAAATAAATACAATAAACAATCTTGGATTAGAACAAAAACATCATTTATGACATTTATTTTCTTCCAAAAAAAAAAAAAAAGGGAAGAAAAATAAATAGAAGAAAATAAATACCATAAAAGACATTTTTGGAATAATTTACAAAACTAAAATATAAATTGTAGATTGTAGTGCTGTAGCAATGTTAAATTTTCTGAATTTGATGAATGTACTGTTATTATCTAAGATAGTAGTATCCTTGTTTTTAGGAAACACACAAGTATTATTGAGTAAAGGGGCATGAAATATGCAATCCTATTCTCAAGTGGTTCAAAAAAGAGAGGAGGGAATAATATAACAAATACAGCAAATTATTAAAAACTAGTAAATATGGATAAAGAGTATTCAGGAATTCTCTGTATTATTCTTGCAATTTTTTGGTGAATCTGAAATTATTTCAAAATTAAAATGTAAAAATATATTGGTTTTCCATTAAAACAATGAAGCTTTAGAGCACAGAGATCATGTGGAATCCAGATTAAAAATAAAACTCTCTTTTTCTCTAAGTGAGGCACTGAAGGCCAGAGAAGTTAGGCTAAGGTCAATGACTAGTTAGTATCAAAATGTAACTAGAACCAAAGACTTTTTTTAAATTAAGGTAAAATTCACATAACATAAAATTAACCATCTTAAAGTATACAATTCACAATGTTGTAGCACCATCAACTAACTCTATCAACTAAATCTATCTAGTTCTAAGACATTTTCATCACCTCAAAGGAACTACATAGCAATTTGGCAGTCACCTCTCATACCCTCTGGCAATCCACTAGCCTGATGGGTAGTACTACTGATTTACTTTTGTGGATGCTGCACATAAATAGAATCATAGAATGTGTAACCATTTGTCTGGCTTCTTTCACTTAACATAGTATTTTCGAAGTTCATCCACACTGCAGCATGTTTCACCAGTTTTCACAACTTTGGCTAAATAATATTCTATTTATGGATATACCACATTTTGTTTATCCTAAGTTGGTGAACATCTGGAAGGTTTCCACCTTTTGAGTATTTTAAATAATGCTGCTATAAACACTGATGTACAGGTATTAGTTTAAGTGCCTGTTTTCAACTCTTTGAGGGTACAGACCTAAGAGTGGAGCTGCTGAGTCATACGGTAATTGTTTTAACTTTTTGAACTGCCAAATTGTTTCCTACAGAGGCTGCACCATTTTACATTCCCAAGTTCTCCACATCCTCACCAACACTTGATTTTCCATTGTTTACATTATGGTGAACCTAGTGGGTGTAAAGTAGTATCTCATTGTGATTTTGATGTGCTTTTCTTTAATTACTAATGACACTGAGCATCTCCTGCGCTTTTCAGTCATCTATGTATCTTCTCTGGAGAAATGTCTATTCAAGTGGTTGGCCCATATTTTAATTTAGTTTGTCTTTCTTTGAGGTGAACAACCAAGGACGTTTGATACCTAGGTTAGTACTTCTTAGGTAAGGTAAATAAAAATAAAATATACAAAGGTAACATTCTAAAATTATATATAAATGTGGATTTTAAAAATTACTTTTCAATTGAACTTGTATTATGGAAAATTTTACACATATACAAAAGTAGAGCTAATATGCACCCATAACACAGCCGTTGCCAGTAAGGCTTCATCTTACTTCTTACCCATTTTTCTAGTGTTTTGGCTAGAGTGTTCTAATGTAAATCCCAGACAACATCCTTAAATAATTCAGAGAGTATTTCTAACACACAAGGAATTATTTTTTCAAATTTACTATAACACCATTACCCCATCTAAAATAAGTGATATATTTCCTTAACATCACCTAATACCCAGTCCACATTGAATTTCCTACCACTGCCTCAAAAATTTCTTTTTATAGTCGATTTCCTTAAATATCTAAGTCCATACATTGCTTTTGGGTAACATGTCCCCAGGCTTAAAAAACTATGCCAGTTCCCCCTGGCTCTCCATCCTTCTATGTAAAAGAAAATCTAGTATATTCGTTGATGAAACAATCATTTTTCTCAACAATTTACCACATTCTTGATTTGGCTAATTTTGTGGTTTAAAACTATGTTCCTTTATCTGTTTCATGTAAACTACAGGCTTAGTTAGTTTCAGGATGTTTTTCTTCTTCTTTCCCAAGCATACTTCTTATTCCATGTAGTACCATCAGGAAATGCATAAGGCCCAACTGTCTCACTTTAATAAGACTGATAAGTGGTTTTAGGCCTTATCCATCTATTATAAATTTTCCCAGCAACCTTTCTTCCAGTGGTTTTAACAGCTACTAATAATTCTTGCCCAGACCAATTAATTCATTTGATGTTGCAAATTTGTGATTTTTCTAATTTTAACATTTTTTTTCTAAGTTTATTAACTAAAAGAAGAACCTACCCCTCCACATCCTAATGGTTTGTAAAAGGCAAGAAAGAAAAACTGCTTGATTTTTTTCTATGCCTTTTCCAATTTTTAGAATGTGTTGGCACCCAAGCAACTGCCAACAATAACCAATTAATTTTTCTGCACTATCATTACAAAATCATGATTTTTTATATATTTTGTGTCTCAATCCATTAAATTATTCATTTTGATGTTCAAATTGTCTCCCACTTATGTCCAGTGGGAGCCCCTTCAAATTCAATTCTATGTTCTTTTGACAAGATTCTAGGTTTTTTTTAATAGCTTTTTTACTTTCTGGCATAAGACTTCTCAAGCTCTTTTTATACTTTTCTACCCTGGAAATGGAATCAGGCATTTATCTGAAGAGCCCTGTTTACTTTTTAGTGGTAAATGGTATTATTAAAGGCCAGAATCTAAGTGCTATGACTATCCATTACTTCTAAGCCATTTCTGTGGACAGATCTAAGGAACAGGTATTTTTTAGAAGATAATAAAATAAAATGAACAAGTCTATATTGCCAATTCAAATTTAAGACTACAGAATTTTTACATAAATTCTTTGATTTCATACTTGGATCTCTTTTTTTAAAATGCTGAAAATCTTGATTCCTGATGGCATTAACATAATTATTTGCTTTATTCTACAGTGTGTCTATATAATAGTTTCAAAATAGAATACCAAGAAAATTATCAACAGTGTAATGATGGAACACAGTTTAGGATTTATTATGTATCCCCTGCTAGAGATATAAAAATCAAAATACTGTGTGTTCTAAAGCCACCTGAAAAAATTCAATCATGATAAACATGCTACCAATTTGATGTTTTAGCTTTTTTATTTTTTAGGTATTGATTTGTTTTACTCATTTTATTTAAATTTTTAAAATTTATTTTTACTAAAAATTGTTTTATAATTACATAAAACATTTACATGGCTGCAAAGTACAAAACCAAAGCCTATGGTTCTATGAGGCCTATGGCTTCTCTCCTTGTCTGCTTTATCTTGGTTCCCCACTTCTCTACACAAGCTTATTATTTTTAATTTTTTTCCTACCATTGCTTCTTTTGGAAAATATAAACAAATAATAACGGTTGTCTCTCTCTCCCTTTCTTCGATAAAAGGTACTATGATAAGCACACTATGCCGCACTTTGCTTTTCTTTAACTTAATGTATCTAGAGATCACATGCAAGCAGAATATATACATTTTCCTCATTTCTTTCAATAAGCACATAGTATTCCATTGGAAAGACATACCAGGTCATTAAACCAGTCTCCTATTCACATTCAGATGGCTTCAGATGTTTGCTCTTACAAATAGTGCTTTATAACTTTGTGTGTCCTGTATTTTTTGCTGTATCTTTGGGACAGATTCCTAGAAGTGGGGCTGTTGGGGCCAAAAGGTAAATGCATAGGTAATTTTGCTAGATATTGCCAAATTCCTCTATAAGTTTGTACCACTTTGCATTCCCACCATTATTGGATGAAAGATCTGTTTTCCCACAGCCATGACAACAGAATATATTGTCAAACTTTTGGATTCTGCCAATCTGATAAGTGAGATATGGTATTTCAGTATAATTTTAAGATATATTTCTCTTAATATGAAAAAGACTGAGTATCTTTTTATATGTGTGAGGGCCATTTACAATACTTTCCCCTATGAATTGTCTGTTTATATCTTTTGACAAATTTTCAATTGGGTGGTTAGTATTTTTCTTGAGTTTTTATAAGTACCTTAAATATTAGTTATAGTAGTGCTTTGTGTGTAATATAATACAAATATTTCCCCAAGTTTGTCATTTATTATGCTTCTAATTTTTTGTGATGCAACTTAAAAAAAATTATATAGTCAAATGTCACTCTTTCTCCTAGTGCTTCTGGATTTGGAGTCAAAGAGAAAAGTGTTTCCTACTCCAAGGTTATAAAGGAATTCATTCTTGTGTTTGTTTTTATTACTTATATACTTTATTTTTTAATCTTAAGTATTTCTGATCTATTTGGAATTTATGCAGCTTTGGAGTATAAGGAATTCATCCAATTTTATCTTTTTCAGTATGTCTATTCAGTTGTCCCAATAATACTAAACAAGTTTCTTCACAAAAATAAATCCTACTTGGACTGTAATTCCAAATCAGAAAAGTTAAACACTAAACATTCCAGAAGGCAACACAGGACAATATGTCATAATCCTGGTAAAGATTTTTTAAACAGAATGTAGATGGTAGTAACCATAAAGAAATCATCCCGATTCTTTAAAAAAAAAAAAAAATTGTTTTCCAATTTTTAAAAAAGTTTGTTTCTTTTACTTACCACCTGTGTAACCTTAGGCCTCTAACTCAGTTTTCTAATTTGTAAAACTGGATCTGTCTCACCTCTCTTGAAGGCCATTGAGGATTAAATGAGAAACTTATTCTAAAACACATATAGCTTATGATAAACAAAACTGATTTATGTCAAGATTTCTATGTGTAAATAAAGGTGACTTGAGTCTGAGGAGTCTTACCTCCTCTAGAAATTGGCATCCTCTAATCCTGACAGCTGATAAGAAAGGCAAGATAGTGATCTATCTTACCTGGCCCTAGAAACTGGCATCCTCGAGCCCTGACCGCAGCCCATAAGTTGGCAGACAACTGCTGAGGGTTCTGGTGTTGTAGTATTAGTTCCGTTACAGTTCTTTCTCCCAGGGAACGGGCTGCTCTCATGGCTCTTACACGACCTTCTTCCTCTACCAGTTGACAGTTTACAAGTGTCACCAGTTTCCTTTGCATTGGACGACTCAGTGCACTCTGGTTCAAACTAGCTACACCTTTAGGAAAAAGGAAACAATGAAAACTAAATTTTTTTCAATTAAAAAAGGCAAGACAATTTTTATTATCTCTATTTATTAAGCCACAATTCCTAATGAGTTTCTTGTAAGGGACTTTCATTTTTTAAACAAGTATTCTGTCTCTGTTTATTACTGTTCTGTGGTAATAATAATTTAATTTTTAGTTGCTTCAAATTTTACACAAGTATCCTGTTCTCTAGGTTGTATGTATCTCTCAAAAGAGAGTACTTTGAGTTTATTTAATCTATTCTCCATTTTGACTAAAACTACTACAGGTAAATTTAAAGTTGAATAAATGAAAAATCTAATCTGAAAGTAATGATTAATAACAGCTCTTGTTTACTGTACACAAGACATTAAGAACACTGCTTAACGGCAAGATTTTATTCCATTTTCCCAATTCAAGGATATTGCTCTAGCAATTCTCGTCTCTCTCCCTTATCGTCAATTTTTCCCTTCCAACTTGATCATTTCCATCGGCATACAATCAGAACAAGCAAGTTTATTATTTCACCCACCTTCAACTTTTTTTAATCATCACTCTTCTACCAGTTCTGCCCCATTTCTTTCTTCTCTTTTGTAGCAAATGCTCTAAAGTTGTCTATATTCACTATCTGAAGTTCCTTGCTTCATAATCTTTAAAACCTATTCTAGTCAAGTTTTTGCTACTATCACTTGACCAAAACTGCTCTTGTCATGACAATTACTTCTACTTTGCTAAATCAATGGTTAATTCTTAATTCTTCCCTTACTTGACTTTTCAACAGCACCCAACACAGATAATCGCTCATAACTTCTTTAAACACTTTTCTTTACCTGGCTTCCAGAACATCCCATTTTCTTAGTTTTCTTCCATCTTTTTTCCCAGTCTTACTTGCTGATTTCGTCCTTTCTTCTTGTCTTCTTAATGTTAAAGAAACTTAGTACCCAGTTTTTGTTTTCTTCTCTATTTACACTCACTATTTAGGTGATCTTATCCAGTCATATTGCCTTGAGATCTACATTTCAATGATTATACATCAGTGACTCACTCCCAAAATTACAGCTCCTATACCTCATTCCTTAACATATATCCACTGGTCACTCAGTAGCACCCACGTAAAGATCTGACAGCTCAAAATTAATGTGCCCAAAATTGAATTCCTGATCTTCCTACCTAAACCTGATCTACCTACAGTATTTCTCATCTAAATTGATGACCTCTTTTTTCTTGTGCTCAGACCCCAAACCCGAGGCATACTTGACTCTGCTCTCTCTCTCATATCCTACATCCAGTAATTGAGGAAATCCTCTTGGTTCTATACCTTCAAACTATATCCAGACTATCCACTTCTCACTATCTCCACTGCTATCATCTTGTTCCATCTGATTAATAACCGATGCTCTGTTTCTACCCTAGTCCTTCTATACTGAGTTCTCAACAGAGCAGCTGGAATGATCCTTTTATTATAAGTTAGACTGTGTCACTCCTCTGCTCAAACTCTGGAGTGACTCTACAGTTTCACTCGGAGTAAAAGCTCGTCTTTAAAATGGCCGTAAGTCTAAACATAACTGACCTCGCTGTTTCTTTTCATCTATCTCATACTGCTTTCCCCCTCGCTGACAATGCTCCAGGCACACTCTTCTATCGCTGTTCCTTGCAGACACCAGGCATTCCTTGGGGATTTTGCTCTTCCTTCTGCCTGAAACTGACTTTTCCCAGGAATCTACCTAGCTAACTATCTTACCTCTTTCATCTCAAGTTCAAAAGCTACCTTCTTAATGAGACTTACACTAATCACCTTATTTCAAATTGCAACGGGCCCTTCTTCTCTCACTTGACATTTCTGATCCCTCTAATGTATTGTTTTCCTTCCATAGCCATTATCATTTATAACATACTATATAACTTGCTTTTTTATTATATTTATTGTTTATTATGCTTTCTTCCTTTTCTAAACCTAAGTGCTATGAAGGCATGCATATTTACTCATGTATACCAAGTACCAAAATAGTGCCTGGTACTTAATACATGTTCTTTAGATATCTGTTCAATGACTGAATGAATAAATGAGGTGGGCACGGTAAGTCTCTCAAGTAAATCACTATGTCCAAAATATCCAAGAGTGAAAAGCACAGAGCAGAGACTAAATAAATACCTGATTGATTTACTCATTCAACAACTTTTTATTACATCTGTGATGCGCTAGCCACTGGGTACGTAATGACAAACAAAACCAAATTTCATTTCTGTTCCAGCACTCAAAATGACTTATTGTACTTATATGTCTGTCTCCACCAATAGACCATGGGCTCTGTGAAGGCAGGATCCATACCACTGTAAGTGCTCAATAATATTTGCTGAATGACTGAATGAATACATGAACATATGAAACTTATCTTAATAGAGCTTATTAAAACTAATAGTCTGCTATAGCACTGATTTCCTCAATAGATACAAATATTGCATAAAATTCAATATGTTGTATGTCTAATGAATTCTTAAATAAATAACAATATTATTTTCAGAAAAAATGTAATAAATGTCCTCAATCAAAAAGTTTTCCAAGATCTCTCCAAGCAAATTCATTTTTCAAAACTGAAAACATTTTAATAGGGTATCAATATCAAGTCTTCAAAGTAAATGTATTACCAAGTCCTACTTACCAGAAACAACACTTTTGATGAACTTACCTTTACCTCCACTTAGAGGTTTTAAGTAGAGTGCCAAATCTTCAACACATTTCTTTGCAACTTCATAGTGTTTGTTCTCACCTAGATTACTTAACTTTACTGACTGATGGTCTGGTACCTAAAAATAAAGAAAAATTGAAGAAATACATTCACCCAGCTCACAAACTGTTATTTATATATTCGATAATAACTGCGGTCAGTATATAATGATAATACAGAGACAATACACTAAGATAGTTTAAATAAAATTAAAGTCAAACATGTAGTCAAATTGCTTTCCAAAAATCAAGAATATTACATTTAATTGCAAGGGCTGTGTGTACTAATAAATAGAGGAAAATAAGCAGGTAGTTAACAATATTGTATCAATGTTAATTTCTTGGAGTTGATAACTATGCTATAATCCTGAAAGATGTTAACATTAGAGGAAGCTGCAGAAAGTTATACAGGTTTTCTGTATACTATTTTTTGCAACTTTTTCTAAAAGTATTTCAAAATAAAAAGTAGTCAAACGGACAAGGATTTTTTTCCTTTAGCACGTAGCATCTTCTTACTATATAATTGTTTATGGCCTGTCCCCCCTTGCTAGAATATAAGCACCAAGAGACAGTATTCTCAATGAAAGGTCAAAACTTGGGTATGAACTGCGGTTCTGCCACTATAAGTGAGCTTGAGTAAATTACTTAACTGCCCCAAGTCATGATTTCCCTAACTGTAAAATAAAGAGGAAAATCCCTATTTCATTGTGCTATTATGAAAATTCAATTTAATTCAACAAATATTTACATTTATGAAGTGCTTATCATATGCCAAGAGGTTTCAGGCACTAGGCATCTACCAGTGAGCAAAACACAAAATTTCTTGCCCTTGTGGAGCTTACATTTTAGTGGAGAAGAGAGAAGGCAGCCAATAAATTAAAAAAATAAACAAAAATATAATACAGTAGAAGGTGATCATTATAGTAAGGAGAATTGGGAGTGTGGAAGAGGGGCTGCAATTTTAAGGGAGGTGGTCAGAATAGACTTCCTTGGAAATAAGAACATTTTAAGAAAGACTTGAAAGAGAAGAGAGAATGAGCGTTCTAGGCAAAGATAACACTCACTATAAAAGCCCTCAGGTGGGAATATGTGTGGCATATTTGACAACTGGCTAGGAGGCCAATATGGCTTACACAAAAAGAGTGATGAGGCTGAAAAGATAATATGAGTCACTTCATATAAGCCTGCAGGCAATTTTAAAGACCAATTGAGAGAACATTTTATAAAAAATAAAACATAATACCTTACCCATAACAGATGCTAAATACATGGTAGCTAGTATTACTACAAAAAGTCTATGGTATTTTATTAGCTCTAAGATGCCATTGTTTGCAAGAGGCACCATTATTTTATGTTATCATTAAGAAAACATGCTAATTAAATTATGACACACTACTGATTATAAATACATCTTGATTTCAAAGTGTCTAACTGGATTATGAACAATGAAAAGAAATGCTGAGCTTTACAAGGAAAACTTCAAATATCGAGATACTAAGGAATGGGGCATTTTAATTCACTGAATTTTCTAAGACGTGATTAATCAGAAAAATCCTCATTTCCTTGCTTTAATATGTAGTGTATGATGTACAGAATTTCATCTTCTTCTCCACTTGTAAAATGCGGATAATAACTACCTGAAGAGCTGCGATAGATGCTGAATGCTTACTTATCATACCTACACAAAGCAGGCCCTCATCCAATGGAAACTACTATAAACCTAGGGTCTTCATCTGATTGAGTAAAATGATTATAAACAAGAAATAGTAATTTTATAGCACCTGAGCATAAGAAACTGTGCAGAATTTGTTACTGACACTCTGGAAAAAGGTTTTTCGATATATACATCCCTAAATAGAACTTATTTTCTCATTTAAAATATTATCCTAAATGTCAACTGAAGTTAAAAAGAAAACCAAAAAACCTCCATTTGAGGGTTTTATTTGGTTGCTTTCTGGCCAAAGCTTTGATAACATTTTTTTTTCCATATCACCTAATGAATAAATATTTATGTAAGCTTATACGAAACTTTTTCTTATCCACCAAAATCACTTATAAATATAAATTTGGACCACAGCATTGAATGCAAATACATAACCATGATGAAATTTATGATTTTGCATAAGGATTTATGATATTATTTAAAGAAAACCTTTAGCAGAATACAATCATGAAAATCAGGTACATCAAGTATTTTTTGTCTTGAATATCACTAAACATACTTTGTACCTCTTAATGAACTAAGTTCTGTAATTATTACACATACCAAATGAGTAAAATCTTGAAAGCTTACCTGGGCTCCAACTAACTGGAGAAGTGCGAAGTTGACAGGAAGCACATCAATGTCTGTGTTGATGGCAGTCTGGTCAAAAGGACAAGCTTTTCGGTGAAGTTTATTCAAGCAGGTCTTGCAAACAGTGTGTGAACAACCTAAACTGATGGGTTTGTGCACATTCTCATCAAATTCATTATAACAGATTGGACAGGACAGAAATTCTGTCCATTGAGCTGCCTGCACAGGCATTGTGGAAGCTGGATGCTCGGGTTAGCAGTCTAGCAGATCATTATTTTGCTGTGTAGTGTTTTGTAAGCTGGAAATGGACAAAAGTTAAGAATTAACCACATATTCATCATTCACCTTTCAAGAGTTAACTGTAAAGTCAACCATCATGGCCTCAAAACCTAAAACAATTCTAGATAATTTTATGTCTCAGGTGTCTTTTTCAGTCTATTTGCCAAATTAAATTTCTGAAATTTTGTCCAGAAACAATATTCTAATAGTGTTCTTTTCAAATAAAACATATTTATATCGGTTGCTCACATAACAGTCATTGAAGATTTCATGTATTTTCCTTAATGACCACATCAAATAAGCAGATTAACGTTTCACATTTCATTTTCAAGAACACAAGTTATGTTAGATTACTGATTTTTTAAAAAGTGTTTCCCTTTGGTATCTATTACCCCAAAATATATTAAGATATGGCCTAAGAGTTAGTGAACTTTGGAATCTATTAATCCAAACAATATTGTAGTGAGTCAAGTGTGAAGAGACAGCCTTGCCACCCGAATGACCATGACAGTCAAGAGTATGTTCAACTTGGCAGATTCATAAAAAGGGAATCTCTGGTCAGGACTTGTTTAGGAGGCTAACTGAGGTGCTGAAAATAAAAGTGTGAGAGAAGATTGTGATAATAGAGCTGTTTGCCCAGGAATGATTCTTATAAATCCTGAATGTGGGTCCCTACAATACTTTCGACAAAACATATCATTTAGTGATTGATAAAAATGTATTACCAAAAACTGTCAGATCCAGATATAGAATAAAGCAACAGTCTTATCTAGAAATTCTAAATTGAAAAATGCAAAATACAAATTTCTACTTTGCTATGATTATAGTGTGAGAAAAATAATATATGCGTATGATTAAAAGACACATGGAAAAATGACAGTGAATTTTCTTTTATTTCTAAGAGCAAAATGTTTGTTCCATAACTTTAAGTAAAATAAAATATTTAGTAGCAAGACTATACTGTCTTTTAATTTAAAATACTTAGATACCTAACTTGAACATTCCACATTTCACAAATTTTCTGTAACTTCCAATACGAAACTTATGTAAGTCTGACAAAAGCTCTCTGGTGAACAAAAAATCTAGGTATTTAGGACAATTAAACAGCCAGTGATTTATTTCCTAAGAATGTTTACCAACCCAAATATATTAGTTCCACAGAAATTAGATGTTTAAAAATGAAGTCTGATTCAGCTCAGAAAGGTATATAACTGATTCTTCAATATCCCCACATCCAAATGAAGACTTCTATTAGCCTTTATTGTGCTTTTTATGTTCATAAAAACTAAAGTTTTAAAAATATCTTGGTAAAAATGAATTAATAATAGGGCTTTTTATGTAAACAGCTCCCTGTGCAAACTTCCTCAAACAGCTCTAATGCAAAGTATCTAACATCTTTATTTTTAAACTAGCCAAATTTTGCAAGTTATATTTACTTTATTTTTCACTTTCACTCTCACGTTGTAACATCTATTAATGCCACTGATCTTAAATCCAGTTAGCTGGCTTCCAACTTTAGAAACTAACACTAAGCAGGTGAATATATCACTCCTCGAACCTAACATTTTTAATGTTCAGTTTACTATGCTGCAAAATTACACAAGAAAAAGGCCTCTGAGGAAGAATAAATTTTATCTCACCTCTACTAGTGGAAGCCCTAATTTAATTAATTACTTGAACCAATACAATATTTATCCAAACAAGACATTGTATCTATTTTTTTTTTTTTTATAACAGCCACCTGTTTGGAAATGCTAATTCGGTGGGTTAGGGTATCACAGGCCACTGGGAAATAGGAAACTAGTAGCAAATACTCTTTCCTTATTTAGTTTTCCAAGATCATACTGAAATGCTTTAGATTAAAGTTAATTATTGGGGGTGGGGAGAGAAAGGCATTCATAATTGAACTAAACATAAAAATGTTATCTTTCATATTTTCACCTATTAGTTTGAAGTGTTTCAAACTATTCTAGAATACACTGATAGTTTTATATTACAATATCCCATATGTGTCTCTGGGTCTACTAACACCAGATGTTTTAATATAATTAATGCTGAAAAGTTTAACTTTTAGTAGAAATTAATACCTTTAAAAGAAAAATTCTCTCCAAAATTTGGCAGTAGCTTTATCAAATTTGCCTTCTGCTATGTGTCAGGTTCAAACTTTCTTACAGAAAAATTATGAACTAAACTTTTCTTATATAAGATATAAAGAAGTTTGATTTTTAAAAATGTTTTTCATCAACACTATTATCAATAAATTCTAGATTCTTCCATTAGGATGACAAAATTTTACCTAAAACGCAGAGGTTTATGCAGTCCACTAAAATGTTTAATTAGTAATGACAAAATAGGACTTTCATTTCTTTAAAAAAGGCACTTTGTAAACATTTACCTAGAAAATATTTTCATAATGATCAAACATGATAAATAGCCTATTGTCTTTATAATTTATTTTAAAAGCATCTAAATGAGCAATGGCAAGTTAAGAATATACATTAATGTGTAAATTTCCTCAATTTATACTAATACATTCCACAGTAACTTATCTGACTCTATGGAAGTATAAATTGCTAATAACATTTACAATTAGTATTGACGTATTCATCCTAAAGATACTCCCAAAACATCTCAAAATGAGATAAAATGGAAAGCTCACAACTCTAGAAATGTAAAGGGACTAAATAAAAGCATACTGATTAAATTATTTGTATTACCTAATTTCAGTTACTAGTTACTAGAATTTAAGAAGAATAAAAAGATAAAGCATAGGAGTGAGAAACACTAAATTAGAGGTGGGACCTTAAACAGATTTTTACTCTAATTTTTCAAACTGTAAGTTCCTTGCTATGAATACGGACTCATAACATAGGAAGAGTAACAGACATCTCTCATCTGATGCAAATTACAAACTGCTTTATTAAGAGCAAACTACGTACCAGCTAAGTAGTACCATTTTCTAATATTACGCCACCATATCATGTAGCTAGTTTATGACTATGATACTTGATTTTAAAAGGCCAAAATAAAGTTTATGCCTCTTTCACTATTGTATTATATATAATACAATAGTGTGTGTGTGTATATTTTACAATTCTCTTTATAAAGATGTGACTATTAGAGCTCAGGTCTGTTAATTAAAATACTCATTGTTTTCATTCTAGTTTACCCATGTGAAAAATTTAAGTGACTGAAGTGGATTATAACAGTACTTCTCAATTCAAAAACCTTTAAAATAATTAGTTTTGGACTTAAAAGATTATATTGAAAGCATCTTAGGTACAATTTAGATCTTAAACTATAAAACAGATAAAACCAATTAAAATAATCTGTAAGCTCTAAAACTAAGCATTTTCAAACATATCAAAAGGACTGGAGAAAAAGGAACTGAATTACAATGTTAAAGACTGCTTGTGACTTTAGTGTAAGTTAGAAAATATTTTTGACTCAAGTTTTAATTCTTAAATCCAGCATGGGGTTGAACTCAGTTTTTCAATAAGTATGAAATTTTTAACTTTCAATGTCTTATGACAGAACAGTAATGAAACAATTTTCTATTTAAATTATTATCACTGATAAAGTTTTGCTTCTTTAGTGATGAGTATATTTGAAAACACTTATTTTTGAGACAGATCTTACTACTACTGTCTATCAAATAATGGCCACCAAGTAACTTTATTCTTCATATTACCAAAGTGTTTGTGTATGATTTTAAGAAGACACTCTGTCAGATTTTTGGTTTTCATGTGTCTACTTTAATTCCGATAATTTATTTCTTGCAAGTAATAGTACTTTTAATCACATAATTTATTTCTTGGAAGAAATCCTCCAGAATAGCACTGTCCAACTGAAATATAACGCAAGCCACAAATAATTTAAAATTTTCTAGTAGTCATATTAAAAAAGGGAAACAGGTGAAATTAATTTTAATAATATATTTTATGTAACCTAATTTATCCAAAGTATCATTTCAACGCGTAATCAATGTAAAAAATCAAGAGTTTTTTTTTTTTTAACTAAGTCTTCAAAATCTGGTGTGCATTTTATACTTATATCACGTCTCAATTCACACTTGCCACATTTAAAGTGCTCAAGTGCCACATGTGTGGCTACTGGACAGTACTGGACAGTGCAACTCTCCTTAAAATTATAAAGTAATATCCAAATTTTTATTAATAATTTGAGGTGAAAGTCACACCTACACTTAAAAAGGTTTTCATAAAACTAGAAAACTGAGGATCATAAAGATGTAACTTACAACGTTTATGAGGCTGGGTGCACAGCATTATTTTTAATTTTCAGCTAGCTTTATTTTACCACATGCTTCCTTTTTCTGTCACTGGAAAGTGAAACGTCAACCCAGTCCAACCAAAACAATAAGCAAGTACTTATTACACTAAGAACTTGTTATGTCTATTAAAGTATTCTTATATGTTGCATATAATGTAGAAGTTCTATTTTTGAATATAAAATTCCGTGTAAAGAAAAATTCCGTGTAAAGAAAAATGTTTTGTTAACTTTTTCAAACTGAAAGACACAGTGAATTACAAAAGCAGAAAGTGAATTAATGAAAACATATGAACAAAGGACATAAGTCTTCTTATATGTCAGGTTAACACATCAGTAATAACAGATCAGGATAAACTCAAAAGATCTATTAATGAACACAACTGCAATTAAATCCTCAAAGAATAGGAGCCAGTTTTAATTATAACATCTGCTTTTCTAAACATGTCTGGAATATATGTTTAACATTATGTCCTTCCAGCAATTTTCCAAACTCTAAAATTTGGAAAATATGATTCTCCAAATCAACAAAAATGGCAATATTGAAAAAAAAAAACGGTCTTGGACAAGATGTAATGGTCTCTATTTCTTCAAGAATTGAATGCAGAAGTAAACAACATAGAAAAGAGATGTTACATTAGAACAGTGGTGTAGCTCTTTAGGCAGATAAAAGAAGGTAAATAATGAGGAATCCATGAATGCCTCTTAATGTTTCAAGAAGCCTTAACTAAATTTGTGTATTTTGTGTATTTAACTATAAATACACAAAAAGGCTGCACGGGCTAAGTAAAACATTTGTTTTCTTTGCTTTTGGGAAATTATATCAATTTTTGCATATCAACATCAGCTTTGTCAGGTTAATCAAGACTTCCTAATGGAACTTAAAAGTTTGACTAATACGAAAATGGAAAAGATTACTTAAGCACTTTAATAGGGATACAAAGTCGTTCTAATCACAGCGGGTGGGGGAAGAGCAGGAATTAAAAAGGGGCCTGGATAAATGGAGAGTAGGAATTAAAATGGAACGTAGGTGGTTACGAAAAAAATAAAACAGGTTGGGAATCAGGAGATTAGATGTCAGTGATTACTTGAGACTATTCTGGTGTCAAGGTTCTATATGCGGTATCTTAAAACTCTTTTGTAATTCAAAAGATGGAAATGACAGCTACCTTCATCTTCTCCCTTAATGAAAGCTTAAGGACAGAGAGAAGCAGATCTGCTTCTGAGAAACAAAGATGCTTTCTACCATTCTTCTAAGATGGTGGAAGAGTCTCCCCTTAAGAGGCTTCCTCAAGAAGGAAAAATGAAAGAGGGAAACAGAAAAGCCATAGCACAATTCCTTGGCGGTGTTTCTTGCCAGTGCTCCGTCACATCCACTGTGCAATCACTCTGGCCCGACCATCTCCCTCCCAGGAGGCTGAGCCCTCCCAGGGCATTGTTTGGCCAGGGTCCCTATTTACCACTCAGATCGCCTCCACCATCCCTGCATTAGGATCTCCGAAAGCGCCAGCACAGAAAGCCGAAAAGCTTGGAGCAGACTTCGCTTCGAGGACCTCCTCCAAACCCCCTCTTACTGACAGTGTAGAAATCGGACTAGAAGCCTGGCCTTTGCTGGGGTGGATTCCTTAGGGGTCAGAGGCGTCCCCTCGGCCGGTGCCGAAGGGAGGTGGCCATTTGCGCCAGGCCTCGGTATGGAAAAAGCCCCACCAAGGCGAGGGGCCTCCCCAGGCCCCGAACTCCCGGGCCGGTGTCAGGTGCGGCCCCCAGTCCCAGACCCTCGGGGCGCCGTCAACGACAGCACGCAGGCCCCGGCTGAGGCCAGCTCCCCGCCCGACCACCGGGGACCGGGCATCCGGGCTGGGGCCCGAGCCGCAGTGTGCCCGCCCCCGCCCTACCTGAGGGGGCCCGGGCGGGGTCGCTAAGGGCCGCTCCCGGGAGCCCCACGACGGCGCGGCTCGGCGACGGAGGCGCCTCGTCTCGCCGGGGCAGAGCTCGGCGGCGGTTTCGCGACCTCAAACTCCATCGGGAGCTACAGGGACAGCCCCGTTGGCGGCGGCGGAGGCCGCGACGGGGCCTCCTCCTCCTCCCTCCGCCTCCTCCTCCTCCTCCACCTCCTCCTCACCACGGAGGCGGACCTGGAGGGAGCCTGACCTCGCTCTCGCGAGAAGATACTCCCCACTTCACGCGAGATCACGCAAGACCGGGAGTTGGGGAGGTGGAAGGGAAGCGTAGTAGCCCCTGCCACCTGGACTGCGCATCAGCTTTCCTCTGGTGGAACAGAACTACCCCCCGTCACGTGACTAGGGAGACCCGAAGCACTGTGGGAGGTGCTGTTAGGAAGCCTAGGCAGGCCGAAGGGTTTGATGGGAAACTCCCTGAACATTCATCTGCGCCTCGAGCCAGGCTCCTGGACACAGCTTTGAGCCAGTGTCTGACACCCCGCATGAAAAGCATGGTATCCATATAGCATAATCTGATACATCTGTACTATTCTACTCATTCTCCCATGATCTGATGCTGATCCCATCCCTCAATCCTTCCACATAGGTGCCAAACAATCCTCACCCTCCCCCACCCCTTTTTTAAAAGAGCATTTGTTTGGCAGAAAATAACATAGCTCTTTATTAAGGAGAAACTTTGAGCTTCTCAGAAGCTGGCAGAGGTCAAAATTCAAGCACAAATTCTGGCATTAATAACTCAATATTTGTTGAAGTATTTTCCAGAGCAAATTGTAAGAAATTATTTTTATAGATGAAGAAACATTGAGAAACGAGATAAGGGAATTAAAATATATGGGCCTACTTACTATGTGCCAGGTCCTGTGTTATGTCATAAAAATTTAATTTTTAGTTTTATTTATATTTTGTTTAATCATCGAAATAATGGTAAAAGGCAGCTACTATGTACTTTGTTCCTGTTGAGAAACTGAAAACCACAGATTAAGAAAATGGCCATGAATTGTAATTAAACTCAAGGCACTTTCCAATGTGTAACCAGATGTCTAACAAAAGCATCTATGGGAGTACACCTACCACGAATTAGAAAACATATGGAAAAGTAGTTTATAAACTATAATGAGCTTAGAAATATATGGTTATTACTGCTTGGAAGACAGAAAAACATCAGTGTTTTAAAAATATATTCACTGGCCACGTCAAAGACTTTTCTCTCATAAATTTTTATCCTTTTCATTCTCTACTCTTTACGCAGTATATGCCAATCCTAAAGTTTCCCAAATGGTTCATTTGGTTCACTGTTTTCCATTCCACTAGATAATGATGTGTGTGTGTGTGTGTACATTATACATATATTATATAACATATAGTATTATCTTTTCTACTGGACAGTGTATATGATAATCAAAGATTTTTCAAAGATGGCCTCACCACTATATTTAAAATAACAATCCCACTTTCCTTTCCCTGGCACTCCCTGCTCTATTTCCTCCAACTCCATTTCCAAAATCTGACATACATTAATTTTACTTATTTAGTTTGCCTCACTCCACTAGAATTTAAGTTTCAGGAGAGCAGGGATTTGTGTTGTATACCTAACTTCTAGTACAGGTATACATGGTGTAAGGGCTCTGTAAATATTTGAATGAATGAATAGCCAAAAGAAATAGTTTCCTTCTCAAAATTCATAGTAGACAAAACACAAAGCTTTTCATTCCCACCTCCAGTTTATTATTTCTTATGTAAACATATAGGATAAGTACATCCAAGGAAAAAAAAGATTTTCTCTTACATTAAAGTAACAACTACCTTTCCAGGATCTTTTATACATAAATGCAGTAAATGAAAAGGCTGAACACAAACATATTACATTTTTTCCATCATATCAGAAACACAAACTAAAAGTGAGTATTTTAAATGAATAAATTCAACACTTTGCCATACCAGCATTTTAAAATATTTTATTTTCCTGAAATTGTTTAAACACATCATGCAAACACATCAGACACTCTTCTAGGAATGTTTTGAGATCACTCTGTGCTAACTGAATAGGAATAAATAATAAATAACAATCATTACTTTCACAAAATACCCCTCCCCTCAAGCAAAATTCAAAGTGCTTACAAAAAATTTCACAAGAATCTTACAAGGCACACGTAAAACTAAACAGTTCAACAATAATTTTTAAACATCAAAGACAGTTGATAACAATTCCTAAAAAAACAGTTTACTACTATTCATTTACCCGCCCCTCCTATCTCCATCCCTCCCACAGAAAATTTCATCCCAGGAAGCAAAAATAAGAAAAGTATTTCAATTGTAAACTATTTCTGGGGAAAAAAATGTTTTCATGCCTACAAATGGCCAATCATAGGTCAAATGGGAAAGAAAATTACACGCCACATTATTTGTTCTCAAGTAGAAGAAAAACACTTTATTTTAGAAAAATTGTCTCCAATGGAGTATGCAACTAGCAACATTCATAAAGACACCAAACTCTCCTCTCTTGCTTTCTCTTCTTCCTTGTCCTTAGGAACGCAGGAAGATTTAAATTAAAATTCATAGAATTTTAGACCTGGAAATAATCTTACAAGTTATCAAGATCAAAGTCATTATTTTACATATGAATTTAAGGAAAGCTCAAGAAGTGATCTGTCCAGTTTCACTAACTGGTGACCTGGGGGTCAAGAAGTCAGTTTTCTTATCAAATACGAGCTGGATTCTTTAGTCTGAGTTAAAATTCAATGGAGAATATATTTCTTACAAATATATCACAGAAAGGATAATTAACATTTTTAACAATTAACATGTGATTCATCACAAAATTCTTATAAATGGTAAAGTATTATTACATATTAAAACATGGAAGGGCTTCAACAACAACTAATTATAGCAGAAATTCTACATAAAGCTGAGGTGAGGTGACTAGAAGTGGAATGGAACATCTTGAAAACAAGATGCATACAATCAGGCTTCTTTACTAAAAGTAGTTTCTGTGTTTTAGAGAATATGATTTGCCCTGCAATATATTTCAATCGGCATTATGAAAACAACAAAAAAATGTTTTGTGCTACATGTAGACAAGGATATGAGAGAGCAATGGCTCATAACACAATCTGAAATATCACTCTAAGTAATACAGTTGAGTTTTCCTTTTGGCACATTTCTGGAAAGATAGCATAAAACTCTAGAGATGGTTAAAATTTCTGTCAACACATAGTAAGTAAAAATTGCATTAATGTTAATGAAGTTATTAATAATTAAGAGAACATGAATACTCATGTTTAAACTGTTCACCTAGTGACAGCAATAAAATTTATACTGACAATTCAAAATAAGAAAAGGAATAAACTATTGATACACACAACATGGATGAATCTCAAAGGCATAATGCTACGTGAAAAAAACATCTCAAAGGGGAACATACTCTAAGATCCCATTTATGGCATTACAGAAAAGGCAAAACTATAGCAATAGAGAATTGGTGCCAGGACTTAAGAGTTAGGAAGAAGAATTGACTACAAAGGGGCAGCATAAGGGAGTTTTGTGGGGTGATGGAATGTTCTGTACCCTGACTGCAGTGGTGGTTGCACAAATCTATACATGTGTTAAAATTCATGAAACTGTACACCAAAAACAAATCGTTTAGCAGCGGGCATCACTGTTCAAGAAACGAGCAAGGAGAAGCAGTTAGCTATGGGAAGTGTTTCTTCGCCTGATGACCTCAAAGATGTTTGCACTAGTGTTTTGAGGACACCATTTCTATACATAGGTACAAAATTGACAAAGGTCAATTTTACTAGATGTTAAATAAAAAATAAATTAAAAAAAAGAAAGAGTAGAACAAATATCTTTGGTAAAGTTGGAATTTCTAAGTAATTTTTTAGAGCTTTGAGCCAAAGGTATAATTTTACTGGCCACAAAATTATTAAATGAAACTGCATTAAATAAAATCAAGACATTCAGGCCCAATTAACCATTTATAAACAATATATCAACAAATCGTGGAAATAGTACTGTAAAGAATATTAACCCATGTATAAGGAAATTCTGCTACAATCTAGTGAATATGAATTGTGTTCCTTTAGAGTTTAAAACAACACGTACCTTGTTGTTTAGTTTACAGTCCAATAGCTGCTGGTTAAAAAAAAAAAAAAATTCACCAGTCCTATCTATTCTTAAAATGACTAATAATGAATAACTTTTAAAATTTCTCTTCCCATTATCCTAATTTGTTAAAGTTATTAAATGGTTGGATTTTGCACTTATATCAATTATCTAGAGACTCAAAATCACAATCTGGAAATACTGCTGGATCCTTTGTCACTAGAATGAAGAATATTTAAAAGAAGAACAGTATTTCTCTAGGTATACCACTGGGATTTATATATAATGCATGAGACAAGATAGCATCCCATCAGCTTTATCATGTCTCCTACACTTTGGAACTGGTAGTTCTGAAAGAATAACATGTAGGCAGACCAAAAATAAGACCCAAAATGGGGGGCAAATGCAATATTACAAATGTTGCATGTCTACAGAAAGACCTGCCTAACAGAATGGTATAAGGCTTACAGAGCAAGTGTGATTCTAATTATAACAGATTTTGCCTTTTGAGATCATGCCTAGGTAATTTTTCACCACTGCTCTGGCCATGGACAGAGGTTAAATGCTTTTTGAGGGCAGATTTGTGCTTGAAATCCATGTCACAACAGTGGCATTTGTACGGCCGATCCCCGCTGTGTATGTTCAAGTGGTCCTGCAGTGTGCTTTTGGCAGTAAATGTCTTCAAGCACACACTACACTGAAAGGGCCTTATGCCCATGTGCCCTCGAATATGGCGGTTGAGATTTTTCTTCTGTGTAAATGTTTTCCCACACTGTAAGCACAAGAATAGTTTATGCATCTTAAGGTGGCGCAGATAGTTTTCGACATGAAGAAATCCTCGAGGACACCTGGGGCACTGGTGCCTCAGTGAATAAACATCTTCCACATTTTGAATCTCATTCGCTGTACCATGACTTCCTTCCGTATTCCCACAAAACAAGCCCTGATCTTGATTCCCAGGAACTTCTACCACTCTGCTCTCAACCGTAGAATTGATCAGTGAATGCTGTGTTTCAGAGAAATACAGGCTTGCTTTTGAAGAGGTGCAAGGCTGTGAAAACTGCCCATTTTCTACGCCAGTACTGATAGATTCCACATGGAGGATACAAATTTCACTGTCTTTAAAACCTATATCTACTGACAGCTCTGGTGACTTTATTTCCTTTCTCTCTGATGTCAAGCTCTCTACTGTGGACTGTAAAGTATTGCTTTCCTCTTCTTTAACGTGGAAATCTATGTTTATAGGGCTATCTTCTGAAATTTCAATTATTTCACATTCTTTATCTGAGTTTTCTTCTTCATTCTTAACATCCAGATCAGAGGATTGACACAGGTCGGTATGTTGATTGTTTTTCATAGAAAGATCAATTTCCAAATACTTTGACAAAGCTTCTGTGCACTTTTCCACAATGTGAACCATCTGAAGGTAACTAGCAGCAGTCAAATACTTTAAAAGCTCTTTCCTTTTAACTTCAAGTGCTCCAGTATAGCAAGAGAGCAACAATTTTCTGCCAACTTCTGCACTCTGCAAGATGGTGATTCTGATATGTTTTGACTGTGTGAGTAAAAACTGATCTCTCATGAAAGTGGAGCAAGCAGCTAAAATCACCTTGTGCCCCTGGAACTCAGTGTCATTAATATAAATTGACACATCACAAAATAAATTCTGCTGTCTCAAGAGATTCATTTTCTGCAAGACAACATCTCCTTGCTGTTCAAATTGGAAGTGCAGAACATCAGACTCAGCAGCCATGGTCACAATCTAAGCAAAACAAAACACAAAAATTGATGTATAGATAAGAAATGCTTTCTTACACTGTGACAGTAAAAACAAGCAAACATGCAAATTTCAAACCTGAGTTGGGTAAAACGAAGACTCAAATTCTAATCTGGGTGCTACGAGTGAACTCCTATGCCACCATCTCAAAAATCAGAAAATTAAAATGCATTTCTCTATGATCTCATGGCACATTTTATGTTTTTTCACGGCACTCTTTACATTTAATTGTACTTAAGTATCCATGTTTTTCTCCTGGGCTAAATTTATGTGCCTTGTGGTCAAGAGCATTGTTAATGCGCATTGCTAAATGGATTTATGAGTTTCCCAAATTAGAAAAACTTAATGTAATCTTCAAACTTCCTACTCCCCATCGCTACTTCAGGTCCTCATTCTGTTGACCTCAGTCATTGATCGCAATGTCTTTCAACAGGTCGCCTTGATACCGCAAGCTCCTATATTGCAAATTATCCGCTTGAGTGCCACCAAAATTAACATCTTTTAAAACTTCTTTTTTACCCTCTCCTGTTTTAAATCCTCCATTGCTCCACTCTAACTCCAGGACAGACTAACTTTTTAGCAAATGCGAGATCCTTTATGGTTTGGCCCTAAGCATCTCTATGGCTTTATCTTTCTTTTATTCTCTTTCATCGAAGCTCCTTTTATGTCCAGGTTTTCGCCATTGCCCAAAGAAGAAGACCCGAATGCACCTTTGCACATGTTACACTTGCGCTTCCATGTTACTTTTCCCAGCTAGCGATTTGTCTCCTTTAAGGCCCAAATCAAATAAGACTTTTGTGACTCTGCCTCCTATCTCTCCACCAGAATCGGTTGCTTCCCGCGCACGACGAAATGGTGCCTGGTTCATGAGTTCCTGCAGAGCGCCCAGGGGACCTGCACACAGTAGGAGCTGAATCCGGATCCCCGGTGGCCTGGAAGATGCACCAGCTTGCCACAGGTCTTCCCAAGCCAAGGCTGCCAGGACCAAGGCCCTGTCGGCAGCACCGGTCTGGCCACTCCCGGGCCGCGCCCAGCCTCCCTCCTTTTCCTCAGGCTTCCCCACCTGTCCGAGTCTCCCCCGCGCTCACTCACCCACTCGGAAAACCAGAGCCAAGCTTTCCGCGGCAGCGGCAGCCCGGGCCGGAAGGTGGGCTTAGCCTGGGAGGAAGCACATCCGGTGTCAACCAGCTCTTTTCCTCCCCAGGCGGGCTGCGCGTCCCGGAAGGACATTCTGAGTCATTCTCCCTTCCTCATACCCCGTACCCCGCGGCCCTGGAAAGGCAAAAAGGCCCCCCGAATTCCGGCAAATCCCATCTCGTCGGTCCCAGTTTCGGCACGTGAGCCGTTGCCCTTCGTGAGTTCTCCCCAACTTCCCAATCGCAGACGGGTTGTAAAGTTGGGGTACAGCGCTTCTTGCAGAGTATCCTGCGCCAGGACCGCTGGGAGGCTCTCTCCTTAATGGGCCATCTACAATTCAAAAGGCGGAGGAAAGAAAACTGCCATAGGGACCAGTATTCGAGATTGCCTAGCTAATGCCCCATCAGGCTCTGTCCCCAACCTCTGGCTCTCTTCACGCTACCTATCGCTTCCTTTTTGGTTCTCCTCCGCCCACTCTCCATCCCTCCCTCCCCCAGTTCCGGGCACACGAAGGCCTTCCATCTAAACTGTTGGTCTGGCTTGCTCGATCCCTCCTACCCTTTGTCCTTCAAAATTCAGTCATCCCTGAAGCCATCGTGAACTGCCCCTGAATTAGCTGGCTCTCAATTAGGAGCCTGTCAACCCTTTGGCTGCCTTCATTATTGCAATTATCATTTCTGTGTTGAAATCTGTGCCCCATCTAGGCAGAGGTATTTAGGACGGTGCCTTACTGATCTTTGCATTCCTTAAGTCTAGCACTTAGGCATCAAGTATTTGCCAAATGAAAGAATTGTCTAAACCCATTTTTAAAAGCTGTTGCTCTACCCAGAGTCAACAGGTTCTCATGGAAGTAACTGACCATAGTAACAATTTCTGGGTAACTCAGATTTGCTTCTGAAGCCAAGCTCAACATGTTTAATATGTTTTAAAGAACAGGAATGAAGAAAGCATGCCTGTATTCAAATTCAAGCAACTGAAAAGGAAAGTAGGAGGGGAGAGAGAAAATAAACTACTCACACCAGAGCTTTGTCACACTTTTATTAAGGAAACTTCCCCATAATAAGTGAAGAGGTAGTTCGTAGTATGTCTAACATACAACAGATTTAGAACAGCTATTCACCAGCTGAAATAAAATGTTCTGGGTTGTTTGTTTAGGACAATGTTTTAAAAGTAGTGACACTGGCCACCCTCCATTTATAGATCTTCTAATAAAGAAACTAAAACAAATTAAAACCACATCTGATTTACCTCAGAGCCACTTCGGTTTGGAGTTTGTCTTTAAAATTAAATAATAAATAAATAATTGTGACAGTAATTTTTTTAAAATACAAACTATGGTAAAGAGAGTGTTCTCTCCTTTTTAGTTATCCTAAGGATCCATACAATACAAATGTTGAATAACTAAGGCTTTTAAAAATCTTCCTCTATAAGAATATGACTAGTTTGGAAAGTCATCTTCCCCTATAAAATGTATTTTATATCAATAACTGACCACTCTGCAATACAATCTAAGAAATATGTATAAACAGGAGAAAAGTCAAGTCCCAGCAAAATTAAGAAAACGTCTCACAGAAACAGAACACCTCTCCAGCCAAGAAATGGAGGAGACTGTAAATCATTTCAGTGGTTTGCAGTTACAAAAGGTGGGAACTATAAATTTTACTGATACAAAACCATCAAGATGCTGAGTTTAAGTGGTCAAAGAAAGCAAAGCAGTTTCCTTTATTATTTCTAGTATAAAATCAAATCGACATCTTGTCTCCTGAAGATCACATGAGACTGTAAGCTCTCTGAGGGCAGAGACGACAGCAATCTTACCTTCTTATTGTCATATCTAGCATAGTGCCTGGCAACAGTAGGTGCTCAATAAATGTTTCTTGAATGACCGAATGAACCCAGTAATAGTCTCCAACCAAAGAGACCAATCTTATTTGAACCCACACCAATTAGTTTTCAAACCAGTGACAAAAACGGGATGTGAATGCAAGCAAAGGAAGCACTCCAGCTTGAAATTTCTGTGATGAAATGATGTTCAGAGAAAATAGTGGCTAACATGTTAGCGTCTCATTGTTGCATAGAATTGGTACTCTTTGGCTGGATCATATAAAAATCAACGCTAGGCAGCATCATTAGACCATATGAGTGACTTTAGGCATAAGATACCTACTAGTCTTATCAGTTTTATTCTCATTTTAAGTATTTTAACAAAAGGTATAAATTATACCTCAAATCAGATTAATATGTAAATGCATCAAATTATAACAATTTTAAGAATTCCCTCTGACTACTCAAAGCTAATTTTTTGTTTATCTGTACATGCACTCTCACAGTTCAAAAATAAAAACAGAAAATCCTGATGGAAACCAAATAGTTTCCAGACAAAATCAGTTTCACATTTGGATCCTTTTCATTTATTCTGACTTGTCCTTTCCCTCCCTAACCAATACCCAACGAATCAGTCACTTGCTTGGGAAGAATGTAATATTCATTCTAACCAAAATATAATTAACGAAAGTAAATCCTGTGATATTTGATATGTTGTTTGCAAAATCCAAGCTGTCTCAGAAAGCCAACAGGGATTCACAAAGGTGAGCTTGTTGCGAATGTATTCTTGATCATGTACTAAATCTTTTCAAGCCAAGAGATAGAAGAGATGAGGCAACATCAGCTCATGTTTAGTTATTTATCTACTTTGGCCAGCCTTGGCCAGGCCACCTCTTTGGGCTTTGGATACCCCAATTAAAAAAAAAAAAAGAGGTGGAGTAAATGGTTTAAGATTCTCTAAGGGCTCTAATACTTCTATTACCTAAGTCTACCTCATGGGTGAGAAACTAATACAACTCAAGTTTCTATTTCTGAACTATACTATGTGCTTTAGGAAAAACAGTTGTTCTGTTTTCCATATTGGAAGAACAACTATGAATCTGCCATCTAACAAACATGGCAAGGTGAGACTGTGTACCTTTATAGGGATATCTGAATGCAAAAACCTGATTGCCCTTTCCGTGCTTCACTTTTTTCATCTATTTTAAAAATTAAGGTACGTGGGAAAATGTGAATTCAAAGACTGTTTGCACACTGGACAAACTCCGAAGGCTAAACACCTTTCTGATGGTTAACCTCTAAAATAGAATCTGGAGACCGACTCCCAAATAGCGCTGTTTTAGAGAGACCATTATAAGTATGCCAGGAGCCATCCTGACTTCAAAAGCATCAACAAATAAATTACATATTGTAAGCTTCTTTTTGGGAAGACTGCCCCCCATGTACATAACTGTTGTACTATTACTGTACTTCTGTCCTTCTTGATTATGCTCCTCATGGTGATTCCTACCTATGTCTGCCGGTATTGCTTAAAAGATTGTACAAAGATGGTTTTTGTGAACAATTCAATGACATGAAGTTGGGCCATAATACTGTTGAAAATCAGAGTATAGAACAACCAAAAATATTTTTTTATAGCGAGCTTCAAGAAAAGTACAAATGGTAGAAAGCAGATCCATTCATTCATCATACACAGATGAATTATCAATAGGCAACCAGAAGTTCTATCACATATTCAGGCCAATACCAACATCACCTTAGATCCCAGCCTATTTTCTGCCAAAGAAAAATATCATTTCTTGGCATAGCATCTATTAGTGGAGTATAGGCGATGGTACCTATACTTGTTGGTACCTTCAGAATGTGTCCAGTGAAAAGCCTAAAATGGTGTCAGTCTAAAACATAAGTCAGTGTTAGGTAGACAAATGGACTACTCCTTGGAAAGGATAACAGAAGTCACAAGATAATTCAAAACAGAAAATGGGAAAGGGCAAAAGGCAGGCAAGACCACTCCAAGTGGTTAAGCTGCCTGGTCTGTTAGTGCTTTGATTCACCCCTACAACCTGTACAGAGGCTTTGGAGAAGTCAAACTAGCAATATCACTCCTAAAAAGACTCGGACTATTGCCACGTTTTCAGTCAGTTCTAGTTACGAGCATAAAGCCCCTACTCAATTCACACAAGTACTATCATTCCTCAAGTTCAGGACAGCTTGGGCCAGTTTACCTGCATCCAGGACCTGTGTTGCATCAGGCTGTGGCTGACACCCTTTAGAGTCTGTGACTGTTGTACATGCAAAAGAATCAAAATCCACTGTGAGGTCTTGCACATTTCTTTCATTGGCATTATCAAAGCTGTTTTTGCCATGCAGCTGTTTAAGGTGTTTCCTCAAAACTGGCTTATGTGCAAAAACCATGTCACAATAGTTACACTTATGGGGCTTATCTCCACTGTGAAGGTTAAGATGATCCTGTAAGGAACACTTCTGAGAAAAGGTTTTCCCACAGATCTTACACTGGAAAGGTTTAATGCCGGCATGCACACGCATGTGTCGATGAAGGTTGCCTTTCTGAGTAAAAGTCTTGCCGCAGAGTAGACACATAAAGAGTTTGTGCATTTTTAAATGGTTGGCGTAGTTCTCCAGGTGACGAAACACCCTGGTACACTTTGGGCATTGATGATGCCACTGTAGGCCTTTGTCTACACCTCGAATATTAGGCCCAAAGACATCTTTTGAGGCCATGATGATGTTATCACTGCCTGTGTAAGAGAGGGCATAATTGTGGAGATGGTTCTGTTCTATTTCACTTACTCTGTTTTCCACAGTTGAATTTATCAGGGAGTGCTGGGGCTCTGATGAATGTAAAGCAGTGGGTTCAGAAGAAATAAACTGGTTCTGATCTTTTTTACTTCTAACCTCTGATACATCCCCAATAGATTCTACCTTAACAATCTGAATATCACTGTCCTCCATATCCATACTGTCTTCAGATGGATGAATACAAGGTGAGTCCTGCTTTGGGGAGCCTCTGGCATCTCCCTGCTGTTCTTTTGACTGGGGAGAAGCACTCTGCGGTTCACATCCCTCTTTACTATCCATTGCTTGTTTTGGCTTTATAAACTTCCACAGGGCCTGTGTGCACCGTTCTACAATGTGGCTCATCTGAAGAAAACTCGCAGCAGTCAAGTAATTTACCAGTTCCATCTCAGGAAATTCCAGCACACCACTATAACAGGATAAGAGCAGTTGTCTGCCCACTTCGGAACTCTGTAATATGGAGATTTTCACCTCTCTGGAATCATTCAGTAAAAACTGGTCTCTTAGGAAGGGGGAACCTGCGGCAAACACAATTTTATGCCCCTGTACCTCAATATCATCTATGAGAACTGTAACATCACAAAATTTATTCTCTTCTCTTAATTTGTTCATTTTTTGTAACATTGAATCTCCATAATTTTCAAACTTGAAGTGAAGGAGATCTGATCTTTCAGACATTTTGGCAGACCTAAAGAACAGAAATGTAAAAAGGATGAATTTAAGAAAATTCAAACAATTAAGAAACCTGGATTTTCCTTCCAAAACCAAATTCATGTTGTCATATCTGTTTGTATGTATCCAAATGAAATTTTCCTTGAAAGAGGAAGCAGAATAGCAGCTTTCAAAGGCTGTGAAAAATACTCCATACTCCTTGCCAATATCAAGTGTCAATTGCACCTAAGGAGTGGACCTGCATCAGTGTAAATAGTTTGGCATTCATTCAACTTTGTAAGATACTTAACAAGAACAGTGCTTGAATTACTCCAAGATCTTTTTTTTTTTTTTTTTGCTTATAAAATGAGAATTCTATCAGGTTTCAAAAACGAACTAAAACATGGCAACAAGTAATAATGAAGTAGCAATTTTATTTTGCATGATACTGTGAACCTGCTTCTTCAAATAAAAAACACTTTTCCTTTGCTTTGTATTTTAAAGAACTGCAGTGGCATGGCTTGCCCCATTCCTTGGTAAATCCTCTTGTGTTGAAATTGATGTGGTCTACGGCCATGCCACCCTGAACAAGCCTGATCCCGTCTGATCTCGATAGCTAAGCAGGGGCGGGCCTGGTTAGTACTTGGATGGGAGACCGCCTAGGAAGACCAGGTGCTGTAGGCGTAAAAAATAAGAGATTGTAAGCTGACAAGTACTTGCAATGTGAGAGTCAACCAAAGGGTTACTACCTAAAAAAAAAAAAAAAAAAAAAAAAAAAAAAAAGAAATTGATGTGAATTTATTCACACAAGTATTTCTGTGATAAAATGAAAATTACAGAGCTAAAGGAATAACGTTTAGATAGTGTCAAAGGCATAGGTCTTTATCCTGTGCATTTCGGACAAATCTAAACTCTCTCTTAAGAAACATTTCTTGATCTACAAAGTAAATAAAATATTTAATACAGAAAAACCAGATGAGCCACTTAGTGGGAATCTGAGTAGGAGTAAGGTAGATCTAACTAATCCTCACTAGTTTCTGTTCTTTCTTCTTTATCCCTATTTATCCATTATTACTCATCAACCAGACAACTAGAACTGATTCATAAATGTTCCTTGGCTTCCAGCTTCTATTCCCTCTAACCTAACTTTGACATGACCACATGTCATCTTTCAAAAACACCTATCTGATTATATCCAACCCCTGCTTGAAATCCTTCTGTGACTTCCTATTGTCTCCTAGATGAAGACTAACTTCTTGAGTATAAACTGATTAAATAAACCTAATAATAATTAAGGTAAATATTGGCATAACCCATTCAACCAGGGAGAAGGTCCTTTGCCAAAACGCACTGCGTATTTGTCCCTTTATATAGCAATTCCTTTGGAGAAAGTCCCCATGTTCTGATTCCATCCTCTCCAAACGACTGGCTTCCCATGTGCCTCTTTAAAGGGAAGGATGAATTAGCCATGCTACCATGATAATTCCAGTCCACCAGCCATTGTAAAAATAATAAACCAGCACTCTGTGTATGTATCAGTCTTCTGTGAGAGTGTAGGTATGATCGGGTCTACCCTTGAGAAATAGCTCTGTAATCTCAGTGCATCAATAAATTCACCTTGAACGTTGTGCATTCATCAACTCTGTAGTTGAGAATCATATGAAACAACCAGCTGCTCCTGGCCACATCTGGATCCTGAAGCCCAATCTTTATATCTTATCCTCCATAACATTGACTGACAAAGGTTCATAGGACACCAGTTCCTGAAGGCAGAGTCCAGGTATCACTGATATTGCTCAGTGCCTGGTGCATGATAGCACTCTATTGATGCCAAGCCCTAGCACAGTTATTTCTTCACTTTAGAACACTATTCCTAGCCAGTTTTGATTCCTTTATTTCCCCTGAGAGGCCCTTCCTTGACCCCTTAGACTAGAACAGTTGTTTCTACTGGACCAATTAATTCTATCATAACATTCAAAATATTTTATTAAATACTTGTTCCTTCCATGCCAAACTGCAAACTTCATGCCATTACTATCTATCCTAGTCAATGGGCTGATGTTGGGAACCTGCATCTTCTAATGAAAATAGTTTCCTTTTGCTTCAACTTCTACTTACTGCAGCCACATAACTGGCCCAACCCTCTTCTGTTGAAACTGGTGTGTATTCCTGCCACCTAATATCGTACTAAACACACGGCAGTGCTAAGTTTGCGTTTATTGAACTTAGAGGATTTGTTTGACAGTGGCGAGAAGGAGGAATTGCCGTTAGAAAGACCAGCTCAACGTCTGCAGGTACATTACAGGTCTGAGGCCATGAGAGCCTAGAAAGGAATGAAAATGGGAATAAAGAGCAAGGAAAAACAATAAAAGATATTTCAAAGAACTAGGTAGCTTACTGGATACAGAGAATGAGAAAAAAGGAATGTGTAAAAGGTTCTAAACTTAAACAGTTCAGGTGACTGAAACTATTATTGAAAGGAAGGTGAAATTTAGGAGGGAGAACTGGTATGGCACAAGTATATTAACAAAAAAATACATACATAAATTAATACGCTTTTCCCTTGTATGGCATTCTGAATGTACAATGAACCATCACTATAAATACGAGAGGAGGGATGTAGACAAGCTAATGTTACATCAGAGAAAAGTAGGTGAATATCAAATATAAAGGAAAAATCTAGGAGATACAGGGAATATATCAGTAAAGAAAGCAGCAAAACTGTATCATCACTGGTCTCTTTGAGCTATTACAGTAGCTTAATATGTTCATTCTGGAAAGAGTAAATATCCCAATTTATAACCGGATTTATAAAAATGACTATTGTTTCAAGTTGCCAAACAAAAGGGGCATTCTCTTTTAGAGTTTAGCTTGTCTTAAATCTACCCTTGGGTCAGTATTTTCCCACTCACACCTAAAAATGAGCATTAATGGCTTCCATTTATCGTGTGACAGTACTCACAATGCTTTAGACAATTATCTTCAGGGATAACTGTTCCTTGAAGTTCCAAAGATGAGGACCTGAGTACAGTTTCATTTACTTCCTACCCATCAGTCTCAAGAAACTTACCGACTTTGACCAGCCAAACAGGTATCCCAGGAAAGTGCTTATTACATTGACTGGTCTGCTATAGCCCAAGAATGTGAGGAACATTTATTCTGAGACGTTTTCCCTAATATGTGTCAGCCCACTGTATTGTCTCCTTCTGATAAACTCTTATTTCCAGGGCACAAGTTTAACTCTCAATTGTTTCCTGTCACTGGAAAGTTTCTCTTTCTAATAGACTGTTAATTATTTGAGGGCAAGGACCGACTGTTAATTTTTACACAGCTCATTCAACAAAAGCCAACAGAATTATTAACTCTTAATGTTCCCTAAGAAATTATTATTGAGCTGTGGTAGAGATGCTCTTCATTTTCAATAAATTACATAATCATCTTTTGAGTGTCCTGGGGTTTATTTTCAAAATAGTTTTGACAATATAAAACCAAATTTTTCAAAAATGTTATTTTTCTTTCACTTTTTAAAAATGAGAAATTAAAAGAAACAACTGTGTTTCTTATGAACTGGCTTAATTTTATTTAAAAATTAGAAAAATGATAGCTAATCTTTACTGAAGGCTTGCTATGTACCAGTTACAGTGCTAAGAGCTTTACCTAAATTGACCCACATAATTTTCAAAATCCCTATGAGGTAGGTATTATTATCATCCCCACCTTGCATATGAGGAAATTCAAGCTTGGTGAAGATAAATAACTTCCTCAATTTTAAGAGAGGTGGAAAGTGTTAATTAAGCCTTAGAGCTGGAACTTGTATCTGAGCTTCATGATGCCAGAATACATGCGTTGAATAACCAGGCTAGATGAAGTTTTATCTTATGGATGTCAACTGTAGAACTTTTCAGATTTCCCTGCTCACACTCATCCAGTTATACACTTGTGATTTATATGCTTTTGTGTATTTAGTTCAATAAAAGGTTTATGTTTAAAAACAAAGTACAGCTTATAGCCAAATAAGTAAGCCACTTATGTATTAGTCATATTCCTGGTTGCATTTTATTCCCTTAACCTTGTTTTGCCATCCTTTCTCACCTATTTTAACTTCATGTTATTTTTCCATCTTTTGTGTATTTATCTTTGTAGACTGAAACTGCATGCCATTTGCAAAGAAAACGGAGAATTAAAATGATGAGTATATCTGATTTTCAGAATCCCCAACTGTAGTTAACTTCTAAGTATAACTGGTTGGAAAATTTCTCGTTGGTCAAACATGAGTAACCAAAAAGGCTTAGTGAATATTCTAAGTTAGACTTAGACAATGTTCACTGGTGTGCCACGGGCAGTGAGTTTATCTCAAATGTCTCTAACAACTCCTGATAAGGAAAACTTTTCTACTCTGTACAATAAACTCCCAAGTTATATGTCAGTCTGCTTCCTCATCTACCTCCTAAAAGTGCCTTTATCTTTCAACTTAGCACTCACAACTACTCGAAATCTTTTCTTTCATTAACACCACATGCCACCTTCAAAGAGGTCATAATAATACACTAGAGCCTTTCTCTATAAACCTCAATCCTTTTCTTCTTTTGGGTAACGTTCACAACACTGTATCCTCCAAGTTTTCACTCTTTTGTTTTAACTTGTAGTTCTAAATAATATATACAGAAATATATCCTCCCTGGAAAAATTTTGAACATTATGAAGAAAAAGTCTTCTTTCCCAGCTACCTTTTGCTCAGTACTCAGTTTGTTCTAAGTTTGGTCCTTCGTGAATAGCATTCCCCCCATTTTAATAACAACACTTCTATATGCCTAGCCACAGAAAATATAAAATAAAATTGTTTCTTATACATAAACTATATGTAGTTTTGCAACTTCCTTTTTTCGTCTATTGTTTTTGAGAGCTATATACGTTGAATAAACAGATCTAGTTCATTCTTTTTAAACTGTTGTACAGAAGTGGGCAAGCTACTTAGTTACTGGCCTCAGTTTCTACCATCCTTATGCTGGTCTGTTCCTTGAGGAGTTCACTAAACTGTGTAACAGTAAGTATATCCTTTACAGCTTAGTCCTTGATTCTTTCCTGTTTTTTTTTTTCAAGGCTTACTTCCTCGGGAAGGCTGTCGGGTTTCTCAATGTTTTATTAGCTTCTCTATTTAAAAATTCCTAACTCCCCACACTCATGGCCAATCATAACCAAACTTAACCTCAATTCAAACTACCCCAAACTAATATCTGCCCTAGGCTATTATTCTATTACTTGAAATGTGTGATATCTAAACGCCTGCACTGTCTAAAACTCAATACATCAAAAATAAAAATGTATGGAGGATGGCCCTGAGACCAGTGGATATGGAGGCAAGGAAACCTGTTAGAGTCCTATTACTCTAACAGATCAAGATAGAAACGATGAGGGCCTGATATAGACAACAATAATAAGGATGGAGAGAAGACACAGATTTCGGAGGTATTTCAAACAAAGAACTGATGGACTTAGTGACTAAAGTGGAGAACAAGAAAAGAAAGGTCAAGATGACTCCAAGATATTTGGTTTGAGTAACCGGATGTCTTTGAGAGTGTCATTTAATAAGCTAGGGAATATTAGAGGGGATGATCATGGGTCTGGTCTTAAAATGTTTAGTCAGAGAAACCAGCATGAAATGAAGGGGAAGATCCATTAGCTAGTTGGATACGGGTCTAGAGCTAAAGAGGAGACAGGATTAGAAATAAGTGATAGATGAAAGCAATATATAAACTGACCTAATTGTGAAAGAAACTGACCTAAAATGACAGATTGGAAAAGGCTCTAAGACAGAGGAAAAAAAAAAAAAAGAAAGAAAGAAAAAGAAATAAAAAACAAATATATAACAAACATAAATTCATTACTTACCTTCTTCTTAATCTGGATCTCCTTCCAAGCCTCTCCATTTTTTATCAATGAGCCTACCTTGCTTAAATTTTTCCCACTCCTTTGACTCTGAAATTTAGTCACTGCTGAGTGGAGTGGTGTAAAACCACGGATTCTGGAGCCATATTTCCTATGATCAAAAACCCTGTTCACCCACTTAGTATCCGTGTGACCTTGGGCAAGTTACTTAACCACTTCTGTGTTTCAGTTTTCCCTCCTGTCAAATAGTAATTTTACTTCATAGTGTTGTTATGGGAAATTAAATTACATTTATATTTTTAAGTTCATTTTAAAAAGAGTTTAGAACAGTGCCTGGAACGTGCTCTATAAGCGTTTGTTAGGTAAACAAATGAAGCTTGTCAATTTTCCCCTTGAAACCCTTCGTATGTGGCCTTTTCTCACCCTCATTCTCTAACACCAAACTAGTTGAGGTCTCCATTATTTCAGGTATCGTCACCTCATCACGCTATTAAAATTGCTTTTTAAAAGGTCGCTAATGATCTCTTAATAAAGAAATGCAAACTTTTTTTCCCCTCACTCCCCCAATGCTCTCCAGTGAACACTTCTCAAAATTCTCTTTTCTTGATTTCTGGGTCTTCTTGGTTGCTGGAACTCTGCACTCATGATTTATCCTTTACTTGTTTCTGCCACTACACCAACCATTACTCTTTCTGCTTCATAAATGCAACCACTCCCCTGAATTATTGCCTTCTTTCTCAATAATCCCTTCCTGATGCCAACTACTCCCACGGCTTCCACCTCTATGTTGATGACTCAAACCTTTACCTCTAGCCACAGGCTAAGCTGCGGATCTGCACTTCCAAGCCTATACTGGACAGTTCCAGTAGACCTTTAATTCGATGTATTTAAAAAATAAATTTGTAATCTACACTAAGATTATGGTTTTATTGCTGATGGTAGCATCAACATTCTTCAACTATCGAAGGCCTAAGAGGCTGGTACCTCTCTCATCCTCAACGCCCAATTTATTATGGAGTCGTGACACCATTCAGTACAACAAACTTGCCTTCCTTCAAACTGTAGAGTAATAATACTGTCATAACTCGATTTCAGAACTTCATGACCTCTCATTAGGCTGATCTCATTACTCCTACAAAAGAATTTCCAGTAAGAGTACCTAGACTTTAGCTAAAGAATCCGGAATCAGTTGATAGAAATTCCTGTTCTATAGGCCGACCTCCAGAACGTGGCTTTCTACAGCGCAAATCTGACCCTATCAAGTCTCCTGGTCAAAACTCTTCAAAAACTATTCATCTCCTTTGGGACTGAACCTTTCACTATCTGGACCTCGGTCTACTTTCCCAGCCTCATTTCTTCCATGAACAAGAGCCACCCCGCCCTCTTCCCACACAAGTTATGCTCAGCCATTCCTTCACAGCATTGCAACTGTTCCTTCTACCTGAAAAGCTCTTCTCCACCTTATCCTCGCCAAGAACTATAATTCAGAGGTCACTTTCTTCAGCCTTCCCAGCAATTGCCCCTTGTGCAGTTCATACATATATGACTGATACACATGTAAGAGCATTCATTTGTTTATATTTGGCTCCCAAACTTGACCGCGAAAACTGGAACCATTTCTTACGAATCCCCAGTGCCTGGCACAGTGCCAGTAGTCTAAAAAGTGTTGTAGCCAGTAGCAGATTTCGGAAAATCCCGGCCAAAGGGGAACCTCATAGTGATTCTCGCAGGCTGGCACTGAGGCCTCGCCAGGGCCTCACTCCGGCACTTCCTACAATCAGCCAGGGTCGGGCATCCATGCCAACTGCTGGGCCCTCGGCTGGGGTCCCAGGAGGAGTTCCCTGGAGCATCTTTAAGCTACCCACAGCAGAAGAGGGAAGGGAAAGGGGCGGGGCGCGGCGGGGGCTGGGCCAAGGGCTCCTTAAGTCCCCCCGGGCCTAAGCCAGCCCCTCGGCCCCCATCCCAGTGCTGGTCCTGGCCAATCCAAGGCCCCAATGGGGCTCCATCCTGAGAGACCCCGTACCCCTGCCCGGTGCTCCGGCCGCCTCCGCACTTACAGACCCAGGGGAAGGCCGCCGTCAGGATCCGGCACCGCTAGGAGCTCCGGCCCCTCGGGGCTCCGGAAAGGGGGAGGGGCAGGGAACCCGAGCCAAAGGGGGACCCAACGGAACCGGAAGGGCAGCCCTCGCTGGACAGAGACAACTTCCAGGTCCCATGGTCCTTTCCGCCAATCGGAAGGCTCGGAGGCCGACGGGGCCGCGAGAGGGACTTTCCGCGCTGGGGGCGGGGTGCAGACACGGTCGCGGGATCCCTGCTGCAAGCGACGGCTCGCGCGATCTCAGGTGCGGCGGCTCCTTAGCGCCTGGGGCACCGGTTTCTCCGCGGCTCCGCTCGACCCGGGCCTCGACCGTCTGCGGCCCGCATAGGCGCGAAGGGCGCCTCTGCGCTTACGCCTCGGTAAGTGTTTCCCGCTTAGGAATGTGTTCTCGCCTCATTGGAACCCTGAACGCAGAGGGAGGTTTACCTCGCCTTCTTTTGGATGTTGCTGCTTCTCGGGGATTCTTGCTTTCTCCTGGCCTCCGTTACCTGGAGAGTGCTGACCCTTTACAGTCTTCTGTCATCAGCCCAGACAGCTCTCCTGAGCTCCAGGGCCAGGCTGTCTAGAAGACATCTCCAGTTGATTGTCCCAACGTTAATCTACCTTTTCATCATCTCAAGTTCACTGGTAGACCTGATTCTTCTTATCTCCTGTAATCCTTGTATGGGTGAACGGCATCGTCCACGCAGCCAGCCGACGAGAAAACTTTCTCCTTCTAGAGTCCTTTTCCTTCTTGCCAATCCAGTTGCTGCTTGGGGGGAAGCTACTGTGGTAAAACACGCATAGTATTTATCATTTTAATCATTTCTAAGTGTAAACTTCGGTGACATTAAGTATATTCACGATGTTGTAAAATCGTCACCACTGCTGTACCTAACTACATTCTTTTGTGTGTGTATAGCGTTTTGCCTTCAATCTTTTGAAGACTGTCGTTTCCCCAATTCAATGGTCTTGGCATCTTTGTTGAAAATCAACTGACTATATATGGGAAGGTTTACTTCTGAGCTCTCTATTCTATTACATTGCACTATATGTCTGTCTTTAAGCTAGTATCGTAATGTTTTCATTACTGTAGCTTTCTACTAAGTTTCAAAGTAAGAGTCCTCTAACTTTATTCTTTTTAATATCGTTTTGGCTATTCGAGGCCCCTTGAAATTTCATATGCATTTAAGGATCAGCTTTTACATTTCTGAGACAAAAGCTGTAGTAATTTTGATAGAGATTGTGTTGAATCTGCAGATCACTTTGGGTAGTATTAACAGCTTAATTTTAAGTCTTTCTGTCTATGAACACAGAATGCCTTTCCATGTACTTAGGTTTTCATTAATTTCTTTTAGCAACGTTTTCTAGTTTTCAGGGTATTTAATTCTTTTTGATATCGTTGTGAATGGAACTGCTTTTTAAATTTCCTTTTCATAATGTTTATTGCTGGTGTGTAGAAACAAATGATTTTTGTGTGTTGGTCTTACACTTTGCAACTTAACTGAATTTGTTTATTAGCTCTAGTAGCTTTCTTGTGGATTCTTTGGGATTTTCTATTTTCATGATCATGTTGTGAATAGAGGTAGTTTCACCTCTTCCTTTCCAATTTGGATGTCTCTTATTTATTTTTCTCCCCCCTCCCCCTGCCTTTTTAAAAACAGCTCTGGCTAGAACTTCCAGTACAATGTTGAATAGTGTCTTTGACTTGTTCTTAATTTTAGAGGGGAAGCTAAGCTATTGATTATTGTTAGCTATGGGTTTTTTACAAATACCTTTATCATGTTGAGGAATTTTCCCTCTATAACTAGTTTTCTGAGAGATCTTATAATAAAAAGGGATTGTATTCTGTCAGATGCCTTTTCTGCGTCATTCGAGATGATCATCTGTTTTTGTTCCTTCTTTTTGTTAATGATATTTATTATATTGATTGATTTTATGTTGAACTACCCTGGCATTCCTGGCATAAATCCCACTTCGTCATAGTGAATAATCCTTTAATATGCTGTGGATTTGATTTGCTTAAATCTTGTTGAGGATTTTTACATTTACGTTTATAAGAGATATTGACCTGTAATTTTCTTTACTTGAGATGTTTATCTGGCTTTGGTATTAGGTCTTACAGGGTGAGTTAGGAATCATTCCCTCTTCTTCAAATTTTTTAGAACAGTTCGAGGGTTGGTGTTAATTCTCCATTAAATGTTTGATATAATCCATTGGTGAAACAATCTGGTGCAAGACTTTTCTTTGGAGGTTTTTGATTACTTAATCAAAATCTTTACTAATGACAGATGTATTGAGATTTTCTATTTCTTTCTCAGTCATTTTAGGTAATTCATAGTTTCAAGGAATTGTCTAGTATTTTCCAGGTTATTTAATTTGTTGGCATACAATGTTCACAGTATTCTTCTATAATCTTTTTATCTCTGGAATGTCAAGTATAATGTCCTCGTTTTTATTTCTGATTTTATTTATTTGCATGTTTTCTCATTTTTCTTTGTCAATGTAGCTAAAAGTTTGTGATATTGTTGATCTTTTCAAAGAAACAACTTTGGTTCCATTGATTTATTTATTTATTTTTTTATTCTCTCTTTTGTTTATCTCCATTCTAATGTGTATTATTTCCTTTTGCTAGCTTTGGGTTTAGTTTGCCCTTCTTTTTCTCGTTTCTTAAGGTATAAAGTTAGGGTATCATTTTGAGATTGTTCTTTTTTTTTTAATGTCACCATTTACAACTATAAATTTCCCTCTGATCACACTGTGTGCCTTGCATCATGTAATTTTGTTATGTTGTGTTGTCATTTTTCTAAGTATATTCTAACTTTGTATTTCTTTGACCCATTTGTTGTTTAAGAGTGTGTTTAATTTCCACACATTTGTGAGTTTTCCTTTTGTTATTGATTTCTAACATCATCCCATTTTGGTGGGAGAAGATACTTTGTATGATACTTATCTATTTAAATCTATTGAGACTTGCTTTGTGGCCTAATATTTGGCCCGTTCTGGAGAATGTAATGTGAACTGGCGAAGAATGTGTATTGTGTTGTTTTGGGTAGAATGTTCTTTATATATCTCTTAAGTCTAATTGGTTTATTGTGATGTTCTAGTCCTCTACTTCATTACTTATCTTCTATCTGGTTGTTCTATTTATTATTGAAAATGAGGTATTGAAGTATCAACTATTGTAGAACTCTTTATTCCTCCCTTTAATTCTGTCCACTTTTACTTCATATATTTTGAGAGTCTGTTACTGGGTGTGTAAATGTTGATAACTTTCATATATAATCTTGCTCTGTTGAACCTTTTATTAATATGTAATGTTTTTTTTTTGTCTCTTATAACCTTTTTTTTTTTTTTTTCATTTAAAATCCATTTTGCTTGATCTTAGTATAACCACTCTTGCTCTCTTTTGGTTACTATTTGCACGGAACATCTTTATTTTACCCTTTCACTTTTAACCTATGAACATCTTTGGATCTAGAGTACATCTCTTCTAGACTGCATAGTTGGATCATTAAAAAAAAACCAAACTATTCCGCCCATCTCTGTCTTTTGATTGGAGAGTTTTAGCCATTTACATTTAAAGTAATTACTGATTAAGAAGGACTTATTTCTGCCATTTTGCTATTTGTTTTCTGTGGGCCTTATATATTTTGTGCTTTCATTTCTATTACTGCCTTTTTCTGTGTTTATTTGATATTTGAAGTGAAATGTTTCAATTCATCTCATTTCCTCTTTTGTATTTTCTATAGATATTTTCTTTGTGGTTGCCATGAGAATTACATTTAACGGCCAATATTTATAACAGTCTAATTGAACTGATACCAACTTCAATACCATTCAAAAAACTCCTGTACAGCTCTGTCCCTCTTCCTGTTATTGATGTTCGATTACATCTTTAAACATTGTATACCCAATAATGTATTTTTATGAATTTATCTTTTAAATCATGGAGGGAATACAAAACTGACTTAAAACTATAATTACAGTAATATTTGCTTTTATTATTGTCTATATATTAATCTTGACTGGAGACCTTAATTTCTTTATAGCTTCTAGTTACTGTCGAGTGTTTTTTCATGTCAATTTGAAGGATTCCCCTTAGCATTTCTTGAAGGGCAGGGTCAGTAGTAACAAACTCCCTTGGCTTTTTTTTTTTTTTAATAATTAGAGAGTATGTTAATTTCTTGTTTTTGAAGGACTTTTTTGCTGGATATAGAATTCTCTATCAACAGTGTTTTCCTTTTAGCACTTTGAATATTATCAGACCACTGCCTTCTGCCCTCCAACGTTTAAAATAAGAAATTGGCTGATAATGGAGGATCCCTTAAATGTGATTAGTCACTTCTCTCTTGCTGCTTTCAATATTCTTTTTTTGGCTTTCTACAGTTTGATAATTATTCTTCCTTCCCTTTCTTCTCCTCCTGGGACTTTTTCACGGGTATGTTGTTTCTCTTGATAATGTCCTACAGATCCCTTAGGCTCTGTTCATGTTTTTTCATTCTTTTATTTATTTATTTTTTGTTTGTTTCTCAGATGGAGTAGGAAGCACAAGGAATCCATCTCTCTACCTAGACAACAATTGTACTGGCAGAAACTGAAGTAACTATTTTGGAACTCTGGAGTCTATTTGAAAACTTGGATCTTCCAGGGGAAAGCTTGGTTGGTAAATTGAGGTTAATTCCAATCAACGTCAGCCTTAAGTGATAGTAGCTACCCATCTCCTATTCCTGGAACCTATGGCAGACAGCCACGTTTAATTTCTGGTATGGCTTGCTGGGGCCAGGGTGGGAAATAAGAACCTTGTTCTCCAAATACCTTAGTTCTGTGTTCTGATAACTGATGCTTTTGAGTTCTGAGGTACAGTCGCAGAGGCTGGCTGTTACTGTTTCAACCCTTGTAAGCTGTACTGACTTCCAGGGGATTTAAAGAAACATTACTTGTTTTGTTTGTGTGGCTGGTTTTTTTTCTCTCTCTCTCTTTTATTCCATTTGGGAATCTGATGTGTAAGGATTACGACATTTGAAAGTAACCAGTTGTATGGGGGAAATTTGAAAGCTACCATGTATAACCAGGGAATGATGTAGGCTCAGAAAAGACCCAAGAAGACCTCAGGGTTTCACCTAAGGCTGATCCTGATCCCTGGCACAGGATACCCTTCAACAATTAAAAATAAATAAGTAAATAGACAGACAGACAGTAAACTCTGGGGAAGGGGTAGAACGTGATTTCCAGAGTTACCACATTATAAATTTCAAGTGTTCATTTTTCAAAAAGAATTGCAAGGCATACAAAGAAACAGAGAAGTGTGGCCTATTCAAAGAAACAAATCAACAGAAACTATTTCTGAGAAAGCTCAGATGTCAGACTTACTAGACAGACTTTAAAACGATATCATTAAAGAAATAGAAATTACAGAGAAGAACCAAGATGAAATTCTATAGTCGAAAAGCATAATGACATGAAAATTTCACGAGGAATTAAAAAATCAGATTTGAGTCGGCAGAAGAAATAACGAACTTGAGGATATTTCATTTTTTAAATATCTTTCAAAACCTTGTTCCTTTGTTTTTCCTTTTGCCCTAATTTGAGCCTTTCTGATTTTAGGCAACCTCCAAGCTGTTATACGTATCCCCTATTTTACCTTCTGTACTCCTACCAGGATGATCTTTTGAAAAACTCAAATCTGATATTGGCACAGTCCTTAAAAACCTCTAAGGGCACCCATGTGCCTATAGATTGAACTTCAGTTTCCTTATTTTAGCATTCAGAGCCCTTCTCATCCTGGCTTCAGCTAACCACATTACTTTATCTCGGACCAGTTTCATATTCCACTCACACACCCTAACCAGATGTTCTAAGGTACAAAGCTACATGCTATAAAAAGTTAAGCATAGTTGTAAACCAAAATTAGTTTTGTGTGATTGACTAAGATATTAGGATATATGGCATTGGTGGGCATTGAAATAGACTATATAAAGTCTATTTGAAAAATAGACTCCTAGATAAAAACTGTATGTATGTCATCACTAACCCAGTTGTCAGCATTACATCACTATTGGTATTATATCTAATGTAATGAAACATGAAGTATAACATAACACCTTTGATGTGTTCTAGCCTGAAATGTTTGACTTTAATCCATTGAACCTTGAAGTCTTAAATTCCAGTTTCTTAGAAATACAAGGTCTAGAGAAAAAAACTCAGTGATCTTTTGAGGAAGCAAACATTCAAATCCAGAAGGTGGGAAAATTTGTGCTTAAAGTGGCCTCATTTCTTAAATAAGCCAGTGTCTTTTAATTTTTTTCTTAAGTGCTAGATTAAAAAATACTTAGGGACATAACAACCAGATGCAGTGTGTGGCCCTGGTGTTGACATTGATACTAACTTGGGAAAACTAGCTGTTAAAAAATATATTGCAGTCAATGGAAAATTTGATTATAGTTAGATATTAAAGAGAGGAAAATTTTCGGAAATATTACTAATTTGGGAAAGATAGCTATAAAAATATTGTTCGGCTGGTGGAAAATTTGAAGAGCATCTAGAAATTAGATGAGGGAAAATTACTGAAATAATAACAGATGTTCGTTGAATAACATAGATTACTACGTGATCTCATTTTGAAAAACTGTGTCGACACACAAAGGATATGCTTAAGGTATTAACAGGCAGTGGGAACGTGATGTTAATATTTTTTATTTTAGCTTGTTTGTATTTTCTATTTCTCCATGGCATACTACAGTGTGCTGTTTGTTATAAAACTTTGTTTTAAAATTTGTTAAGAATTCCATATGTAATTGGGGGTGTACATATGAATCAAAAAATACATGAATGTGTGGTCACCAAAATATTAAAAGTGGTTTGGTCATGTTGTCAGGAACTTAGGGCATTTTACTTTCTTCCTAATACATCTACTGAATACTTTCAAATGGGTATGTATTACGTGAGTGTATAATGAGAAAAGGAACAAAGCTATTTTCCTGTGGGAATTTAGGTAGTCCATTGTAATATACAAATCACAAAGAGGACTGCAACAGAGTACAGCTTTTTTGCTTTTCCTCTGGTTGATTTGGGTGCAATATCCACAGGAAAACCTCGTGAATGACTCATTCACCAGGAAAAGAGCATATGCTATTTGAATAAAGAAGGAAGAGTAAGGAAGAGGCTTTAGGATTATTTTATAAATTATCAAGACTGCAGTAGCACCTTTAATAATCAGTTTTTATTTCCAATTACTTTGTAAATTCGTTCAGGACAGGGACTTTAAACTTCATTACATTGCTGTTGCTCTGTATATCACTTTTGAATGATTTTTTAAATAAAATCCTAGCTGCATTTTCGAGTAACACTCTGAAACAATCTTGTTCATTTTGGTCCTATTCTGTGTCTCTCAAAAAATGTCAAGGCAGCTGTTTTGCAGCCAGTGGCTCTTGGACTTGGCGGTCAGTTTTATTTCCAGACTGAATTCCGTAACTTAGGCAGGACTCCTTTATAAAACAAGAAAAATCATATTCTCACATGCTTGTGGTAAAGCCAAATGAGATACCCGGGACCCGTCACACTGTGCACCCTCAAAAAAAAAAAAAAATGCCAGGTGAGTTGAGTAACACTGTTAAGTGCTGCTTTTGAGGTTAGCAGAGGATTCCTTGCTCAAGCGCCAGTACCCCCCTCTTAGACTCAGCAGGTGCTACCCACCTCGCTCCCCTCAGTCCTGCTTTCAGTCCCTGATGCATCAGATCGCCACTGCCTGTCCAAGCGCATCGACTGACGGACCAGCTCGACGCCTCGTACCGCCGCCAGCGCAGATTCCGCGCACGCGCGGACTCCCGAGGCAGGCTGAAAGCCCAGATGGGGCTTCGAGGGGAGGAAGTACGCGCTCGCCGCCTGTTGTTGGCCCAATGGGGCGGCGCGGCTTAGCCGCCTGCCTATGAGACGCGCGCGAGGCAGGCGGAGGGCGGAAGGAGCCGCTCTCACGTGAGTAGGGGGCGGGGAAGGACGGGGGCAGGGCGGCTGGGGAGGCCCAGGCGGCGGAGCCTCGGGGACGGCGCACGGCGGGCGGCGGAGGAGGAGACGGTGGGTCGGGTAGGGCCGCGCTTCCCCTCCTCCTCCCACCTCCCTTCCACCAAGCTCGGGGGGATCCTCCGACGGCCCTGCGGGCAGCCCAGCTGCATGCTCATCCCGCGGGGCTGGGCCGGCGCGACTGCGCTCAGCTCCCTGGAGGAGCCGGGTTCTGAGGGGAGCTGTGATTGGGGGGAGGGGGAGCCACGGGCCGAGGGGAGAGGGCGCATGCGCAGGTGGGAACGCTCCCGGAGCCCCTGCCCAAACCGGTTCCCCCTGTCTAGGTGGGTGTCTGTCTTCCGAGACCTGCGCTTGCGGCCGTCCCGCTGGCCCCTCTGCAAAGCCGGTTTGTCTTTTCACTTTCATGTTTTGGGCCAGGTCCTATTTGGGAGTCTGGCCGCTCCCTGCGCCTCAGTTTCTCCCCATTGCCCGCCGGGCCTGTATGTAATTTAGGCTGGCTTCGGCCTTGGGCTGCCTTCCTGGGCTGCGCCCAGTTTGGAACACTTGCTTTCTTTTAGTGTAGATCGACTGTCTCGTGTCGGCCTTACCGTCTCATTTAAGCCACCTGCAGTTAAAGCGTCCCCAGCATCCCACACTCCCCACGTACTTTAAATATCTGCTCCCAGTACCTTCTTGCAGTGTCTTGATTCTCAGCAACCTTCAGGGAGGGTTTTAGGTGTTGAGCTAGAGGATAACCGACATCGAAGAGTTCGCTGTCCATTGCCTGGTGGTACTTTGGTCCGTAACATTAAACCTACTACCATCTGCAACCTGCTTTTACAGGCGTTTCGATACTAGGGTTCCTCGGGGATTCCTTTAATCCTTCTTAGAAGCAAATGTCCTAGGAGACTGTGTTAAGTGATCGTGCTACTGGTGCCCACAATCGTAGTTCTCTGTTAGTTTAAAATCCTGTCCCAAGTTGAATGCGAGGTCTTTTACCTTTTGTCATTTTTATCAATGGGAAAAAAAAAAATACCTGTCAGGGACATAGTTTCACAATTCATTTGATGTTTTCACTCCAATAAACACCTGTATTCACATATGTGTAACTGGAGTAGTAAGCATTGAGCGTGTGCTTGTGTGTGTGTTTCCAGCTGCTTTGTTTATTTAGGAAGTAAAAAACAATGGAGGTTGAACTTAACAGTGTCACGTTAAACTGATGTTTGAAAAGTAGTTGGAAAAAGCTTAGGTGCCAAGAAAGTGCACATTCAACTTTTTTTTTTTTTAAATAAAGAACCTATTGGCCTGAATAATTCAAGTGTGTTTCTATATTGAAAGTTTTTTAATAGGGTTTACTAAAACTGCAAATGAATAGGGAAGAGTTCTTTATATTTCTTTGTAGACCTCAGTTTACGTTAATAAAATTTGAGTGTGAATTGTATTTATTGGTAACATTTAAAATTCACGTGTATCTTAAATACAAATTATTAACTCAAATTCATAATTAAAATTGAACTGTTGCTATGTTTGGTGAACTTTTTTGTTTTAGTTTTGTAACTCAGTTTACAGTTAACTCACTGGTTTTAAGGTTTATATTTGAATAGATAACCTATCAACTACACGCATTTTGGAATTTTTGGCATAGTGTTTTGTTAGCAGTTTACAGGTGCTTAATCTGGATTGAATGGTAATTTAGTGGGGCTGTAAAGGTGAAGACACCTGCTTCCTATCTTTTCTACCACATATTGAAATAAGTGCATTATGCACATTATCTACACAGGGGACATGATTTTTCCACAAATATATCTCCGCTTTACAGCTTGAATTCTTTAAAGAAGTCGTCTTTTATTGCGTATATTTTCAGCTTAACTTTACAGCCCAGATTCTTTTAAAGAAGTCATTGTCTTTTATTGAGCGTGTTTTCAGCTAAAATGAAGCCAACTTTGAAGGTTTCATCATTTCACAGTAATTGTTTTAACAAGTGGCCTTTGAGTATAGGCTTCAGAAAATAATTTGTTTAAATCGGTGCTAATGTTGGTTGTCTCTAGACACTGGCGTGGCAGTATTTTGACATGGTCTGCCCGTAGTGTTATCTTTGTAGTTTTCAATATAATTGGATATCGTTAGCTTTCTCAGCAATGTGGTATAAATGAATATAACACTCTCAAATAATATTTCTTGGAGAAAGATATTAAAGAAATGCCAATTTAACCAACATACATAAAGCAGGGTTGGGCATGACATTTGGGTGTGTTGTCTCTGTCTCGTTTTTTGGTTTTGCGTAGTTAGATCCTGAAAAAAGAAAATCCAAGGCTAGGGACTGGATGTCCACTGGTACACATGAAAAAACACTATATCAATTTAACAAATGTTTCTCTTTTTTTTTTTTTTTTGTAATGTAACTGGTTTACCTTTGTTCTGCCCTCTCTTCCATCCCCCCCTCACCCCACTCCCCGTTTTCTCTGATGATCCTGAGATCATTATTCTTTAGAAAACTTGTAAGTCAAACAATACTAGATAGACATTTAAACTTATATTGTAACCACTCTTGTTGACTTTTAACAGCCTTGTTTCTCTTCGTGTGCAAAGACTGTATGACCAAATATGGCAGTTTGCAAGTCATGAACACTTTATAGAATATAGCCTGGAAGTTTTTCTCTTTCCAGAGCAGCCATAATACTCTGAGGTAATCATCAGTGAGAATTTTTTGAAAATTGTTCCTTCTGTCCTAGTAGAGTTCTGTAAGGCCTAACTTCCCCCCGCAACCCCAACATCCCTTTTTCTATGGATCATAAATAGTAAAAAATAAAACTTGTTTTTAAGTTCATGCATGACATTAAATAGTTTATATTAAGTTGGCTATAAAACATGTGAAGCATCTCTTTTTAATTGTATGGTTATGCTGCCAAATTTGGAAGTTTGTACCTCTCTAAGAGTTAATGCATGGTTATGGTTGCAAAAGCTTTTATATTATAAATCACTACTCCTTGGGATCTATTAATCTTTGTGGCAATAAATTTTTCTCCATACTAAAAACTGGCGTTTCTTAAGGTACATTAGCAAGTTAGTAGCTTAATAACAATTTGACTATTTTTAAAATTCCTTTTTCCTAGTTTCCATTATTTATTCGTTTTGGTAATTATAATCATCAACCTATGGTTATAATCTTGTTTTCCTTTTTTTGAGGATGGCCTTTGTATTAGGAAAAGGAATTGATATTTAGAATCTTTCTTTGGGAACATATTTTAAATATTATCAAAGGTATTAAGAGATAGCCTTCAAGGCTAAATTGGATTAAATGTTAGGCATTTGTGTAATACTACTGTAGGGAAGAGCTATGAGTTAATCATTTTAATGTTTTTACTGTAGAGGTAATAAACTCCCATATGCCCTTGAAGTATGCTGATAAACGGATTCTGGCAGTGTGAGACTAGGAACATGTCATGTAAATCCCTTTTGCTGTGACACACGATTTTCTGTGAATAGACCTCTGATATAGCTGCAGAAGAGAAATGGTTATGTCTTTATTTACTTATCCGTTCAATTCTCTGTGAACTGAAGAAAAATCTGATTTCTATCTGAAATCCTTTCCTAACAGGAAATATTTTTTATATTTTTGCTTTTGTTTGTGAGAAAAGATCTTTTCAGATAGGTTTAAAAACACCAGTGGAACTTAATTAAATATTTGCGAATTTTTAGAAATCTTACACAGTGCCTATTCCAGTGCTGTGAATGAAGGTTCTCAGAAAATGTTTATTCATTGCCCATACTTAATCAATTGTCCCACCATCCTTGTGTAACTATGGACCAAGGCCTTCTTATATTAAAAAGGACAGAAAACATGTGTCTTCTGCTAAACATTTTGTGGTGTGCCTGTACACATTTCCCTGAAAATCAAACAGATCATAGAAAGGCAAAACCATATTTACTGCATTTATTTTGGTCATCTATCCAATGATTTGTTTGCTTGGCGTTAAATTCACATAGTTTAAGGAGAAATGAATGATATGAATGTTTCAGATCTAAGTGTAGACAGGTTGATAATCTAAATGGAATAGATTCATTTTCTTCACTATGGATGAGAAGGAACATATGACTAATTTCCAGAAAAGAGTTTTTAGATGATCCTGCATTGCTCAAATATGTTCATATTTTTATATTTATGAACACTAATGTAAATTGTATTATGCTTTAGAAATCTGTTCCAGAAAAAGTAAAGACAAGGTTACTTTTTAAAAATAATTCATACTATTGAGGTCAGAAATATAATCTGTCCTTGTGAATGAGTAGTACATTAATATTAAGCTAACTTTCTCTGTGTTCCCGCAGAAAGGTTTCTATTGTGGAAATGTCATCTAAATAATTTAAATATTTAGTTTCAGAGATACTGTGTTGAAGTGAAGCATACCTAGAGTTCTGGAAAAAATTAATGTGCTCTTTCCTGAAATATACACAGGAATGCAGGGAAACCACTTATCTGGTTAATTTTTTCAGATGTCAACAGCGTTACACTTAACACAGCATTTAAATGAGTTTTATGTACATTTCATCCCCTTTTCTACATCTCGTACCTTTAATTAGTGGTATCAAGATATGGAGGAGGGAGTGTGAACTTTGGTATCATATAGATATCCCAAGTATGCCCTTACTGAGTGTATAACTGAAGGTAAGCTACTTAATGACTCTCAGACTCAGTTTCTTCATTTGTAAAAACAGAACGAGTTATGCTTCTATCATGGTTTAAGACTGGAAAGCACCTGACATCAACGCCCCTCCCCCCATCCCCTTTCCTGAACACTCTCATTCACAAAAGAATAGAAAGGATTCAGTCCCTTCATTTTACATATGAGAAAACAAGCTACAACATTGTCCAAGTCATATCAAAAAAGACCGAGAAGTTCAACTCCCGATTGGTTATTTTTATATGGCACCAGACTGTTAATGAAGCTTGATTACTCATGAGAAAGCGAGAAATAACTGAAAATATTGCCTGTCTTCTTTAGGTACTTTATTGATTTTTTGTGAATTTTATCCTAAAGATCCTATTAAGTTGCAGTCAGTCTTTAAAAATTTTTCTTGACCAATGAATGGATAAACAAAATGTGGTATATATATATATATACAATGGAATGTTATTCAGTCTTAAAAAGGGAGGAAATTCTGACACACGCTACAACATAGAAGAACTTCGAAGACATTATGCTAAGTGAAATAAGCCAGCCACAAAAGGACAAATATTGGTATGATTTCACTATTTATATGAGATACCTGGAGTAGTCAAATTCAGAGACAAAGTAGAATGTTGGTTGCCTTGGGGACTGGGAGTTAGTCTTTAATGGGTTCAGAATTTCAGATGGAGAAGATGAAAAAGTTAATAGAGATGGATGGATGGTAGGAATGGTTGGTTGCACAACAGTGTACTTATTGCCACAAACTGGCCATTTAAAAATGGCTAAAATAGTTTATGTTACGTATATTTAACCACAATTTGAGAAGATGAAAACTTTTAAAATCTTTTTAAAAATTAAAAATATTTTGTCTTACAAATTCCTATGTTTCTATAATTAAGGTATCTTTTTTTTAGTTCACCTGGAATTGAACTAAGGGAGTCACTTCTAGTTTACAGAAGTAAGTTATCATAGGCATTGTAGGTTAAAATTTGCCTAACAGTGCCTTTTAGATAAGCTGGATTTTTCTTACCTTTAAGTGCTGTAGGCCCAAGATGAGTAAGTTTTGTTTTCTTTTGTTTTTGCTTTTTAAAGCTAAGCTGAAATTATTCAGAAGGTTTAAATTAATATGGTTCTCTTAGTTCACTAAAATAATTCAAAGAAACAGCCCCCAAATTCAGAGTCAGACTTAAACAAAGACACATCTATTGTTTAGCAATTAGTGGTGGTGGAAAGGAATTTATTTTTATAAAGAAGGGCTGATTTTCCATTGAGTTTTGTTAGATTTGTCCCACCCTTCCCAGGGTAGGCTGTGAGGAATTCATGTGACAACCAACGTAGGAAAAGAAACTTCAGAGCCAGGAAAAAAAAGAAAGATTAATATAGTGTGATTTTTAAAAATACTCTTCCTCGTACCCTACTTGGTTAATTTTAAAGGGCCGCAAACCCACAGGAATTGGCCTGCTACAGCATCTTTGAAATTTGATTCTTTTGCTACGTCCTGTTTTGTTCTTTTTTCTGAACAGAAAGTAGTCTTATCAAGTCTTTGTTTTAGGATACAATTGAGAGCAGCATTGAGGATGAATTGGAATGGGGAGAGCATGGAGATGGGAACACCAAGGAGGAGAGATGCATTTCAGAAAAGATCAGAGACACCTAGATACCTGCGTTTTGATGGAGTTCCACAGTTTTCTCTGTGATCTTAAGCAAGTTATTGAACTAGTCTAGCCTTAGTTTGTGTCATGAAGTAATACCTATCTGGCAAGGTTAGTGTAGAGATTAATATTAGTGCATGTAAAGCTTCTTTAGTAGCATTTTGGGCATGAAATCAGAACTCAACTCAGGAACTAATAAGTATTACTGTCTCTTTAGATTTAGCAGGGTGATTTAAGTATCCCCCTTAAGATTCCCTGAAGCTTTACTCATTTGCTCACTGGGTAAGCAGCAAAAATGATGGGAATTGGGAGGGAAATGATAAGAATATTTTGGTCCAAAGGGAATCCAAGATATGTTTTGTGACTTATTTAACTGATTTTGGCTGTGACAGTTGGGAACTTGATGAAGAGTTAGTCAGGCACACTCAGAGGTGGTTCTTTCTGAGTCTTCATTCCAGTCATCCTTCATATGCACATCCCCAGTCACGTGCTTGTAATGCAACATATTGGTCACTTCTCACATTACTTAGACCCTGACAGTTAAACACTGAATAAAAGAATTTTATTCCACCGATCTAAGATCCTTCTCCACAGGTAGTTCAAGGGACTGTGCATGCTCACTGTATTCCTAGCATTGACCATGGTGGTTTATACTTAGCATTGTTTCTAGAATGAATGATCAACTAATACAGTGGAGTACAACATTTTACTATGTGATAAATGCTATCATTCTGTGATAAGATTTAAAAGCAAACAAAAAGCCTTAGGAACCCTAGAGAGAAGTAAGGAATATTGCAGAGGGAAGTAGGGAGGTGGCGTATTTGATTGTATTAGATTGCTAGAAGGGGAGGAAGACCAACTGGGGAAACGGAAGACATGTTCCTAGCTTAGCAGACAGTATGAGCAAAGGCTTGAAAGCATAAAAATGCACTCATATTTAATGAATGCTTTGGTATAGTTTATAGAGAGAAGAATAGAATGATAGATTGGCTCCAGATTTTGAAGAACCGATGCTATAAGGAGTTTGGATTTTTTCTCTGTTTTCACTTAGGAGCAATTAGAGGTTTGGGGGAAGGGGTGGGATAGATCTGAATTTTTAGAAATTAATTATGGGGACTTGATAACCAAAGAATAGAGAGAATCTAGACTTATGTTGTAGCTAAATTGAAAGAAGTAGATACTCACAAGTCAGTGACATGAATAATAGTGAAGAAGGAAGAGTTTTGGGGTACATGTTTTGAAACTAAAATGCATTAGAATTTCAAGGGAGAATGAGAAAAGGAGTCCAGGACTTTTTGACCTGTCTTGGATCAGTAGTTGTTAACCAGGATAGGAAACCTTTGAGGAACAATATGCTTGTCCACTTTGGACACACGGAATCGATTCTGAGATGGCCATGGGACACGTGTAGCAGAGCCCTCCTATGCATTTTCATCATACCCGTTGCATACCTGTGTTATACCAAGCACTATACTGTATTGTAATTACTTGTTTACTTTTTTGTCTACCACTGTAAGCCTGTCAAAGGTAAATGGAAGTAATAAACACACGAGCTAATGAGATAGCTAGGGGAAAATGGAAAAAGGAGACCAGGTGGAATTTAAAGAATGGGCAGAAGAAAAGTGATCTAAATGACAGCTGAGTGAATGTAGAAGAAAATGGAAGCAAAAGATAAGAGTTTCAGAATGAGCATTTTTATTTCAGCTGGTAGTAGTAATATGAGAGCTGAAAAAAATTCTTTGAGTATTGAAATTGTGTTGTTGATTTTTAGAAGGAAAGGTTCAGAGGGGGTTGGTGAGAGGTAGGGGAGCTGCTCAGTGAGAGTGGGAAATCCCATTGAAGTGCTAGAGGTACTTAATACTACTTCAGGAAGAAAGTGTTTCAAGAAAACCAAGGAAACATGAATCAGAGCCCTGGACTAGTGGCTGGACCAGCACATTTTATTTGTCTCAAGCATGTCAAGTTCAGTTACAAGTATCACTCACACCTCTTTCATCAAGTTAGGAAAGTGACTTATTGGGAGATGATTTTTGCCTCTAATTGCACATTAGCAAATCCATACCACTGCAAGTTCACTGTTACTGCTCTGAATGATGTTAGTAACTAGACACAATACAAATATCCAATAGTACTCTTTCCAAAAAAATAAAGTTCAAGTTTTTAAAAAGTAAATGCATTATCCAGGAATCAGCTACTTTCAAAGGACTGTAAGAAGAGCCTTTGGCATAGACGGTTCTTTTCCATTTCACTGTGAATTATCTGGGTCTGTAGTGTTTTAGGGGAGATTGAGAGTGAAAATGAATCTATTAGGCAAGATTGAGGTGCATTATTTGTTGTGGTCTTCGTAGAAGTGCATAGTTGAGCATGAAATTGTCACTTATGGCATAGAGCAGTGAATTTGGGCAAAAGTGTATGAAGAGTTGATATTATGAGACTGATTTTCAATCGGAAAATCCTTCTAGTGATCTTCCGTGTGTCAATAAAGATGAAAGTAACGAAAAGATAGAAGAAAAATAAAATCGAATTTTCGGGTTTGATGCAGGAGGCTGCTTAATTAAACACTATTACCTGGCATTTTAAGTGACTTACTAAAGGAGATAGAAGGAAATATCCCTGAACTCGGCTTGCCAGCCTGGCCCTGTTGGTAACTGGACATGTTACACGGGTCTAGGTTCATCACTTGTGTAAAAGAAGGAAACAGACAGTGCTGACCAAATACCAGGGTGTTCCTGTGTGTGTTAATCTCATTCAAAATGGAATAGAAGTCCTTACTCTGTCTACTTTACAGAATTGTTAGGATAATAAAATGTGGTAAAGAAGGTGTATGTTTCAGTTATCTGTGAACTATTATACAAAGTATTATTCCTTCAAAATATTCCTTTGCATTTATTTAGATATAAACAATTAGAATGCCGAATTAGAAAAGCTGTATATTTTTGCCCTAAAATTGTGTTTTCTAAATTGAATTACCTAAATCAGTTGATGCTTGTTAATTCTTTTAAAATTGGAAGTTAGTTTTTGCACAAGCTTTAAGTACTTGTGCTTATAATGTTCTGTGTATTGGTAAATGAGATACATGTTTACATATATATGTATATTCCATTGTAATTTTTATAATAGTTCTATGAGGTAGATAGTACACCAGTTTCACTTATGGAAACAGGCACAGTGTGACTGACCAAGCTCACAGTATTAGTAAGTAGTAGAACCAGTATTTTGACTTGGGTTTTTTCTAACTCGTGTGTTTTACCATCATAAATATGACTTCTCTTGTTAGTCTCTAAAAGATAGTCTTACCTTTTTATTGGGTGGCTCTTGTTCTTTTCCTCTTTATTTGCCATTTTATCCTATATTTTCAAATATATGAGCACCCGCTATGTACTGGGCATTGTTCTGGGTGGTAAGGATGCAGCAGTTAATGAAAGACAAAATCCCTGCCCTCGTGGATCTTAGGTTCTAGCTTACATGATACTTAAAAACAAATGATTAAAAGGTAAGTGTGTCGAAAGGTGGTAGGCGGTATGGAGAAAGGTAGGAAGAGGGATGGTAGTTCAGAATGTTTGGGGAAGAAGTTCATACTTTATTGTCCCTGAGAAATTAAAGTTACAGTCTGAAGGATGAAGATTTAGAGTAGGGGGTGTCTTGTGGTAACTGATGTAAGTAGGGATTAAAAACAACAAAATTAGACCTTACGGTCTCAGGACAGGGGTGGTGAATACTCTAGAATTTTGTATACCAAGTTCTGGGGCGCCTCTTTATTGTGGAGGCCAGGGAAGAGGTGGTCTTATCTAGAGTCCCTGCGGCTCCTGGACTCCCTCTTCACTTCTGCTTGGAAGCTAGAGAAAGGGAGTCTCATTGTATAACAGCCTGTACTACTTAGTGTTTTGATAAACCTCATTCCTACTGAGTGATTCAGTTACTTTCAGGTGCCAAAACAAACAGTAAAGTATTTTATAAAGTATATTTTCCTATCACCTCCTCAAAGAAAATAGGTTGAACTTTGAGCCTGCCAGATCTTCTCAGTTCCATAGTGTAAATACAAAAGTATATTATTTTTGAGTCTAGAGTATTATAGAAAGTTCTCAGTGTCTCTGAGATTATAGCTTTAGAGGATTTTTCTCAGGCTCTCTGCTATAATACTATTAAGTCACATTTTAAAAAATGGCAAAAAGACTGATTAAGCATGAAAACCTTACCTGAAGTACAAGTTCTAAAAAAGATAAACATTCCTTTATCCAATACTGCATGTTTTGGAAAAGAGCCCCAATTTGTGGCATTGGAAAGTCATCATTATTGAATGAAAAGAGTGTAGCCTGTGGAATCATAGATAACTGGGTTCAGTTTTGGCTTTGCCTCTAACTGGTTACATGACGACCATTGCTTATACCATCTCTCTCAACTTCCTCCTTTGTGAAACAGAAATGTGATGATTAAATTAAGAGACACCACCAGCAAATTGTAATACAGCATAATAGGTACTATAAAAGTTGTAAAATGCCATGGGAACAGAAGTAAGGCAAGTAATTGATTATGCTGTGGGGTAAAAATGGGCAGGCCGCTAGAAAAGGGAGGGTTAGGTCATAAATGAAGAATTGGAGTTGATGGACTGCAGAAGCAAGGAAACATTTTAGGAAGAGGATACTGTGAGTGCAGATATCTGGAGTTATTAAAGTACAGATACTCGTTGGCTTACGATGGGCTTATGTCCTGATAAACCCATCATAAATTAAAGTATAAGTTGAAAGTGCATTTAATCCACCAGACCTACTTCACATCATAGCTTAGCCCAGCCTACTTTAAATGTGCTCAGAACACATTAGTCTGCAGTTGGGCAAAGTCATCTGAGAGTCTGTTTTATAATAAAGTGTTGAGTACCTCATGTAATCTATGTATCACTTGCACCATCATAAAGTTGAAACATTGTAAGTTGAACCATCATAACTCAGGGACCGACTATATTCACCCTTAGCAAAGACATCATCACCTCTAATACATTTCTTAACTCCATTTCTAAGCCCCTCTCCCAACCTGTTCCTGTAGTTTTCTCTGCCTCCGAGATTTCTCAACTAACAGTACACTCCTTTCGGGCAAGAATCTAATTTCTCACATTTACCATATGCTATTCTTTACACACTGGACACCGTAAGTATTCATTGCATGGATGAAGTAAAACTACATGAAAAAAAGTTTTCAGAAGTACATTTTGAAGTTTCCTGAATGCCAGGCCGTGCATTTTGATTTAGCCCTATGAAATGTAGACTTGTAGAGTTGATAGCCATTAAACAAGGGAATTCATTTAAATAGAAAGCAGCGAAGCGTTCAGGATTAGAGCTGTAGTTATACCAAGTTAAATGACGACCTCTTGGGGTTGCCATTTCCTTATTTGTTTAACATTATTGATGATTTAAAGTTTGCATTCAACTATAATATTTAGGGATTCTGTGATTCCTGTTGCCAGGTGGATATCTAGATGGGAGCCTTTTGAGGGGAAATAGTGCTTGGCATATGGTGTATGCTCAATAAATATATGTCCAGTTAAAAATCCGAAGCATAAATCAGGATACTTAATTGGAGAGACTAAACTGACTCAGAACTTTTACTTCTTTGAAGGTACAAGATGAGCACAGAGCTAGCGCTGCTTTGTTAATTGATTTAAGCTCTCTGGGTATGACATTGTATTGTTTGTTCTGTTGCTGTTTTGGCAACCAGATGAGAACATTGCCAAAAGTATGCAGAACCAGATTTTTAAATGGTAAGTGAGTTTGAGTTTTATTCCAAGAGTCAATAAATAATTGAATGGCTCTTCATAAGTGACGTATTGTTATACTTCTTGCTGGGAATTTTTGGCTTGAAACTCTCTTATTGGTAATATTCATATTGAATAAGATACTGTGAGATGGGAAGATTGAGTTTTTAATGAACTTCGGATATCTTGCTATGTAAAGTATTTCCCAGCTCTAGAATTTATGACTGCCCTGCCTTGAATTTATTTCTTTTGGGTGTTAATGTGAAATTTTGTTTCTTAAAAACGCACGTTAGTATTTATCCATAATGTTAGGAGAACCTTAGTTATTGTCCTAAGTGCTTTCAGTTTCATTTATGTATACAGTTTTACAAATTAAAAAATAGAAAACAGAAGTTGAGTACTTTATAATTTTTAAAGGCCTAAAATAAAATTGCAACATATGCCAAATAGTTTCTGTAGGTAAGCAGTTCTCGAGAGAGTATGTTTTATGTATTTCTTTGAAATCTGAAATATCTCAGCCCTGACTAACACTAAATTCTCTTACTTTCTGGAATAAAAAACCTAGAGTGTAAATGTTGAAAGTCTTGGGAAAATATTTTGGAAGTGTTTTAAAAATGTTTTTATATGTATTTTGTAAAAATTGGAGCATAATTGAATATCTGGCAGACTTTCTATATGAGTATCTTTTGGTTTTTGTTTTTCAGGCATTTTAAAAATATTTAATCATTCATGAGTTGAGTTTCATTCTTGAGTCATGGATGACAAGGCTTCTGTTGGAAAAATCAGTGTCTCCTCAGACTCGGTATCCACTCTTAATAGTGAAGATTTTGTCTTGGTTTCCAGGCAAGGAGATGAGACACCGTCTACAAATAATGGAAGTGACGATGAGAAAACAGGACTCAAGGTAAAACTCCATAACCAAAGTTTCTTTTGTTTATTAGGCTTGCTAAGCCTGCTGCGAAACTCGGCCTTAATTGGAAGATGTATGGAGTGCGAGTGAGAACATGAAAATAATATCCTTTCTTTTTTTTTAATGCTCAAGAGTTTTATTTACAATTAGTGACAAATTTATATTTGGTTAAGTTTTCAGTTTGATTGCTTCTAACCTTCTAATACCCCTAACCGTCAAAACTCGTGGCCATAGTATAAACATTTTTCATTTTAGCGTTGTTTTCACTTTCCCATTGAATGAGAAGTCACTGCTTTTTCGTTTGTTTGTTTGTTTTTGGTGTATGTAATATAAGGGCAGTGGCAGCAGTGCTGTTTATAAAAATGAGTTTTAGGATGATTGAAACAGAACTTTAAATTACTGCCTTTTGGCCACTTCTGTTTGTTTATATATATTTTCTCAGCAAACAGACAACTATTACTTCTTTTCCTATACTCTTTATTGTTCTTGTCTTTATGGATATAAATAAAAACAGTTTATCTTGTTACATCATTTAAAATAAGTAGCTCTAAAAGTATTTTGATTTCTGTTTACATCTTTTCATTCAGCAAGTGTTTATTGAGTATCAGCTGTGTGCCAAGTACTGTTCTAAATACTGAGGAAACAGTGGTGAATAAGACAGGCAAAGCCCCCTGCCTCCTGCAGCTTTTAATTTTCTTTAATTTAGAAAAGAGAATTATACAGTCATGGAGTGATCTCTCTGATTACTGTAGCACCTGTCTGGCACTTCATACAAATGTTACAATAATGTTGACTACATACCCTATTCTATGCTCTAAATCCTCACAACTGCTTTGTAACTACTAATTTGTACTTCATGCTCCCACAGTTTTTATTTTAATGGGGGAAATGGACTCTAAGCAAATAAAAAAAAAGGATATAAGGAAATTTAGGTGCTATAAAGAAAATCGAAGGGAGATATGTGGATAAAGAGGTACTATCTTGAAATGACATGTGAGCAGAGACCTGAAGGGCATGAGGAAGAAGGCCATGGAGAAACCTGAGAAAAGAGCTTTACACAGGGAACAGAAAATAACACAGACCCCAAGGAGGCTCACCCTTGTTAGGACAGAGATTAGAACACAGGGAATAAAGTAAATAAAAATTGCTAAAGGATGAGATTTAATGGTAGGTAGGGGCTGGATTATATAGAACTCGTAGAGCTTCGTAGGAATTTGGCCTTCGTCATAAATGTGGAGGGGATTTTTGGAGCGTTTCAAATGGGGGCATTATCTAGTGTACATTTGAAAAAGCTCACTGGCTGAGAGAGATGACATGTGAGGAGCTCTGTGGGCCTGCTCCCCAGCAAAACTGGGGGGACGTTTTTATTTAAAAAACAATAATTTAAAATCTCTAAGGGAATTACAGCAAACGAAGAAACATTTATTCAAGGAAATTACTAAAATTTGGTAAAGGATCTGTGGTATTTGAACCAAGACCCGTTTTTTTTTCCCTCCCTTATCCCAGCTGAGCAAGATGGTAGCTCCATTCCAGATTGGGTGGCAGAAGACAGGGTTCCTGCCCTCCCAGCTCCAAGTCAGAGGGCTGCCTTCCAGGGAACAGCAGGACAACAACATTTCTTACGCTGCCTCCAGGTGCCCTTTGCAGGCCAAGCATGAAGGGTCTTCTTTTTCCTCTCAGCCCTTACAGGGTAGAGGCTCTACTTTGGGCAAGTGCCGCTGAGCATCCCGGGATCCTGACTGCTTTTCCCTTTTCTCTGGTGTGACAGTGGTTTTGTACCAGTGGAGAAAAACCAGGAAGACCTGAGACTACTGTACCATCTCCCATACCCACCACATGCTTAGCTTCGGAAGATGGGGTGTCAGAGAGAAGCATGCCATTGTCTGTCCTTCCAATTTCATAGCCAAGGCTCAGAATTTGCCTGTAGTGAGAAGCAGGCCATGAAACAGCTCCTAATCTCTTCCCAAAGGAACTAACTTTATTTGCTAAGACTGCAAAGGGTACTCTCAAAAAACTGTGGAGATTGTGGTGAAAGGTAATTTAGAGGAGATCGGTAGGTCGATTGGACATCCAGGTTTCACCGTAGGATTGCTGGGAGGAGACTGCCTAGGATCAGAACAAAACTCAAACATCGACATCTGGAACTTTCCCTTCAAAGTAACCTCAGTCTGTTTGGTATAGTCTGTGGAACAGTTTACATCTGAGTGCATGGTTGAAAACTGTAGAGCAATCAGCCACTATTACTGGAGTTTAACATCTAGGTGTGGTCAGAGAAAGAGACAGAGTGCCCTGTAAAAACTTGTTTCATCCCAGGATGACTGCGGGCAAATCCACGTCTGAGCCCCCAGAGGAGCAATGTCAGAGGCTCAACACTATGGGAGTTAGGGGAATAGAATTTACTAAAATAAGCCATCCAGTCACCGAACAAATGAGGAAGCATAAAAAATACCAAGTTTAAGAGTGGAGAGATCAATACCAAGAATTGATACAATATATCATTTAAAATATCTAGTTTGCAACAAATAAGTTTGAAACGTGCAAAGAAACAAAATATAACCCATATATCATTAAAATAAGGACAGACTGCTGCTTGTGAGAGTGACACATTGGTTTTAATACGCACACTCTTCAAAGTAGCCATTATTACTATGTTCAGTGAGCTAAAATCATGCTTAAAGTATGATAATCAAGTTAAATAGAGAATATCATTAAGGAGATAGCAGTTACCAAAAAAAAAAAAAAACAAATGGAAATTCCGAGGTGGAAAAGCACAACTTAAATGAACAATTCACTAGAGAGGATCAACAGTAAATTTCAACTGGCAAAAAGAGTTAATGGGAGGTGATGTCATCAAAATGGCGGTAACAGGCGTTTTCTACCATTCTTCTCTCAAAGAACATTGATTTAGATAATCATTCGCAGACGAGAATACTTTTGTGGAAGTCTGGGGAGTCCAGCATAGAAGTTCTAACGTACCGTTGTAGCAAATAACATCCAAGATTCGACCCTTTGAAAACGTTAAAGGAATAGGTTCACTTTACCTGTGTCATTCCTCCCCCAAGGTGGCACAGCTCAGTGCCAAGAGAGACTCAGCTGTGATTTCTGAGTGTGTGTGATTGAGCATCTGGCTTCCTCAGCTGTGTGAGACACTCACTGAAAGGCCCATTTCTTTCTCATCCCGTCTGGAATACTGAATCGTGAAATGCATGACTTGGGGGCAGATAGTCTGGCTGAGAGGCTAGCAGCCAGGGCTGGGAATGGAATGTATCAAAGGGACACAGGTCCTACTAACTGCTTTGGGACTCTGTCAGGGAGCTCACCCACGAGCCACTGGGGATGCCCCCTTTAACCAACTCTCTCCCAACTGGCCATGGGTACCTCTGAGTTCCATGCACCTCACCCAGACACACCCCCACTCTATGACTGCCTCCCTGCACATGTCCTTCAGGTCAAGAATGGTATGAGCCTTCTTAGATGGCTAGTGAGCACACCCAGGAAGTCAGTCTGATTCTGGGATTGAGAGAAACCACACACTTGAGCATTCATCACCACCTTAGGTAAAGCAAATACAATCGAGAGCATCAATAACAGACTGGATCAAGCAGAAGAAATTACTGTGAAGTACAAGACATTATTTGAAATTAGTCTGAGAACACAGAAAAACATTTAAAAACAATGAAGAAAGCCTATGTGAACTATGGCATACCATTAAAATGAGGACTTTACATTATTTGAATCCTAGAATGAGAAGAGAAGAAAGGAGCAGAAAGCACATTTAGAGATGTAATTATTAAGAACTTCACAAATTTGGGGAGAGATTTGGCTATCTGAGTTCATGAAGTTTATAGGTTCCCCCCAAATTTGAACCTAAAACGATCCTCTCCAGGACACATTTTTTTTTAAAGCAGCAAGAGAAGAAAAAATCGCATTACAAGGGAACCCCCATACGGCTTTCAGTAGATTTCTCAGCAGAAACCTTGCAGGCCAGAAGAAAGTGAGATGATATATTCAAAGTTCTGAAAGAAAAAAAATAACAGCCAAGAATACTTCTATTTTGACAAAGTTAGCCTTCAGAAATGAAGGAGGGAGAAAGACATTCAGAAGTCAAAGATGAGGTAGTCAGGTCACCATTAGACCTTACAGGAAATGCTGAAAGTTCTTAATCTTGAAATAAAAGGATACTAATTACAGTCATACTTTAGTATGTACTAATTATATCTCCTATAGACACTGACATAGATGATCACTGGAATACACTTGCGAGTTAACAAGTAGAAGTTTGTTTCTGTGGTCACCTGATTTAGACAAGAATACTAGAACCATTTAATTGGGAATGATTTTTTTTCAGCATCAAAACTTCAAGGAATAAAGGAAAAATAGATAAAATTAGACTGCATCAACATTAAAATTTTTTCTGCCTCAAAGGTTACTATCAAGAAAGTGAAAAGATAATCCACAGAATGAGGAAATATTTGCAAATCATAAAGTAATCGTATTGGGATATATAGAGCTAAACAGCATAAAAGTTTTATCAGCAGCTAAATGGGTAAATAAAATGTATACATGGAATATTATTTGGTCATAAAAAGGAACGAAGTACTGATGCATGCTGCAACATAGATGAAACTTGAAGAATTATATTAAGTGGCAGGCAGGTCACAAAAAATCACAAATTACAGTTGACCCTTGAACAACATGGATATCGGCTATGTGGGTGCACTTCTACGTGGACTTTAAAAAATAAATAACACAATTGGCCCTTCATTTCTCATCTGCAGAGTCAACCAGCCATAGTTCAAACATTATTTTTGATCCATGGTTGGGAATCCACAGATGAGAGAGCTGACTATATGCATTGTTCTACACCATTTTATATAAGGGTCTTGAGCATCCATGGATTTTGCTCTCTGTGAGGGTATCCTGGAACCAACCCCCTGCAGATACTGAGGGATGACTATAGTTAAGTTTTGGGGAAGTCCAAAGTTATATGTGGATTTCCAACTGCACAGGGGGTTGTTTGGTGACCTTAGCCCCTGCATTCAAGGGTCAACTGTATGTGGCTCTATTACTGTGAAGTATCTAGAATAGTCAAATCTTTAGAAGCAGAAGATAGATTAGTGGTTGTTCAGGGCTGTAAATATTGGGGGACTAGGGAGTTAATACCGAAGGTTGTATGGGTGTTTTTTGTTTTGTTTTGTTTTGAGGTGAAGAAAATATTTTAAAATTCTCTTTGGAGATGGTTGTATATGTCTATGAAGGTACTCAAAACCATAGAAGTTATGCTTTAAATAAGCAGTTTCTATATGAATTATATCTAGGAGCTCTGTAGAGAATTGGCAGTCAGGGGCAGGACTGGTAGCAAGAAGAAAAGATAGGGGGCTCTTTTAGTCATGAAAGGGAGAGATAATGGTGGCCTGGACCAGGGGATGAATGTACTCTGATTCAGGATATATTTTCAAGGTAGAGCTGATTGGTTGTTAGTATAGGCAAAACTAGATGTGGGATTTGAGGCAGAGAGAAGTAAACAGTGATTCCTAGATTTGGCTCTGAGCTGTTAGGTTTATGGTGGTGCCATTTACTGAGATGGGAAAGAGATCGAAAGGTTTGGGGCAGGGGACGGGTAATCAATTTAGGACTTGTTAAATTTGAGATGACTATTAGATTTCCATTTCTAGATGTCATGTAGTTGGATGTATGAGATTGATGCTTCGATTGTGACTGGCATTAACAGTACATAGTCGGTATTCAAAGCAATGGGATTAGATGAGATCACCATAGAGTGAGCGTAGATACTGAAGAGATGAATAAGAGTTGATTTTAGGGTTACTTCAATATTTAGAGATTGAGATGAAGAAAGACCAGCAGAGAAGACTAAGAAGAAATAGCTAGTGAGATATAAGGAAAACTAAGACGCTGGAATTCCTTAGAAGAGAAATGAAGAAAACGTTTCAGGAAAGCTGGAGTAACCAGATGTGTTCTACTGAGAGGTTGCTTTAGATAGTGATGGAAGAATGATAAGATAGAAAAAAGCCTTGGTGATTAAGACTTTTTTTTTTTAAAGAGAGAGATGAGAGCATTATGTTAATTTTTAAAGTAGTGTTTGGTTTATTCTTCCTGATAAACCATTTATGGTAACTGAGAAGGACCCTCAGGACTCCTCCAGAGAACTTTTTTCTTGCTCTGTCATCCATCTTATTTATCAGAGATGGTTCTGTAGACTGGGAAATTGAGCAACATGTTCTCTAAATTTAAAATGTTTCCTCTACGTATTTCCGTATAATATCAGTATATCTATACAGTATATCGGTTTAGTGTGTGAAGAACTGGTAAGTGAAGTAGTGATCAAATTATTGTTAAATCTATGGTGTCATCAGAGGAAAGCATAATAGGATTACTGCAAATTTGTTGCTCACTTATGCTCATTCTTTTTGAAACACTGTTTTCTCAGCCACTAGTAGATTTTAAAATTGCACTGGATTTAGAAAACATTTAGAAGATATGTCACTTTTCCACCCGAAAAGTCCTAATTGAGTTGTTGAATATTCATTTGACAGCTAGTAACCTACCAAGTGCTGTTTTAGGCACTGAGGATAAGAACTCCCATTTTTGGAAATATGAGGACCTAAAAAACCTAAAAATGTCCCAGTACAAAATACTTGGGAAAGTTGGGTGAAATGTAACAAACAACCTTTCAATTGCCCAGTCATATTCATAAAAAAGTAAAGAAACTCCCTAAGAAACAAGCAAAGAGGAAGCAAAGCCAGAACAACACGTTATGAGCTGACATTGGGGCCTCAGTGGTGGAATTTGCTGTTCTTTATAACCAGTGGACTTGGATTTTACAGAGACTTGTTGGAACTGAGATTTCCTCATAAAGTGCTCTCGGGCTAGCTACATCCTAACTGAAATGATGGACTTGAAAGGATGGACAGTCACAGGAAGAGAATAAGGAAGCTTAACCTTAGCTTGAACACTGGTTTGGAGGAGAGACTCAGTGAGAATTTGTACCCATATATTTGGGCTTTGCCTTCCTGTATATTTGGGGTTTGAATTTGTACTTCTTGCAAGTTCCAGGGTTGATAGTACTCCTGGGGGTGCCTGATAGAATCAGTTGCAGAACTCCTTTGGCGGGACGTACTTGCCACCCAGGCTGCTTGGTACTCTCACAGATAACCCTGATAAAGAATAGCACACAATCCAAAGTTTACAAACATATGCAGAGGACAGTTCATTGTGAGCAGAATCAGCAAACTCCAGCAGGATCAATTCTCACCAGAATTTAGGCATTTGGATGATTAATGGTAACCTTAAGATAGATGTGATTAAAATGCTTAAAGATTTAAAGAAAAAATTTACAAACATTAGAAAAGAACAAAACTATCTAAAAATTTAACCACTTCCTGTTTGCTGGCAGCGCTTGCGGCTGCAGTGTTCACCCCAAGATAACTAGTGGATTATAGTTCTAACCCCCAAAGTTTGCCAAAAAATATCTCACTTTTTTCGCATTGCTCTAATATAGCGATAGTCTTTGGAAAGAAATGGCATTCTATATATAGTATTCTGTTTTTAGTAGTGATATTTCCATTTACAAAATATAGTAATTCTTGATCGCTGAAAATGTCAAATCCTAGAAGACATAGCATTCCTACACGTGATGTTAAATTAATGCAGGCAGCGAGCTGCACTTTTTTTTCTAAATGTCAAATAGAGTAAAAGATGATGCAAACTAAAAGTAGAACTTCTACAAGTGAAAACTAGAGCCAGTGAAATTAAAGGTGCAGTAGAGGTGTTAAATAGAAGAATAGACATGGTTAAAGAGAGAATCAAATTCCTGCAAAATGAATCTTAGGACATTATCCAGAAGACAGCATTGAAAATGATAAAATATGAAAGAGCAGTTAAGAGACATGGAGATTTGGCTGAGAAGGACCAACATATACCTAAGTATTCCTTAAGAATAGAACGGGAGAGAAGGAATTACTTGAGACAGTAGCTGAATATTTTCCAGAAGTGATAAAAGACATAAATCCTCATCTTTAAAAAACGGTGAGTCCCAAGCAGCATGACAGTGAAACTGCACAATGTCGCCACCAGGAAGTTCTTAGACTAGAGGAGAATAGAGATGAATTAGACGTGGTTCCTGTTCTCACGATGCTTATAGCTTAGGGTAGATGACAGTTGTTAAAAATCTTGTTATAGTTGTTTCTCCCAGTCTGTGTAACAAGCTAACTCAGAACTCAATGGTTTAAAAACAACAATTTATTATATCTCACGATTTCGTGGATTGGGGAGTTTTGCTGCTCTTGCTTAAGCTCGTATAGCCTCATTCAACTGATAACGTTGGCTGGGACTGGGCATGACGTGGATGGCTCACTCGCTCTTCATGTGGTCTTCGGTCTTAGGCTTCTTCACGGCATGGTGGTCTTTGGGCAGATGTGGAAGCTGTCAAGTTTTTTTTTTTTTTTTTTTTAAGGCCAAGGCTTAGAAATTACATGGTGTCACTTCTGCCACCTTCTTTGGTCAGAGCAGGCTAGCCCAGAATCATTCATGTAGGGAGATAGACTGCCTCGTGATAGGGGAACGGTGAATTCAGAACATGTGTTTTCACTACCCGACTCCTCTGGGACAGGAATCTTGCACCTTTATCTATTAGCCAGAGACACTCTACAAATGTTGGTTGGGGTGCTTTATGAGGTGATACTTCTTAGGGGGAAAGTTCAGTTAGAGAATTTTTTAAACTTTTTAATCTTCATTGTTTTCTTCTTGAAAAATCCATCTGACATTACTTTAGTTGGAAAAAAGTTGCCACGTTTTATTAAAATAGCAGATACAGAAGTCACTCCATCTTACTTAGTATTGCCTAAACTAATCTCGCCTCCGTTTCTGGTTATTATTTGTTTTGCAACCGAATGATCTTGTCTTCTATAATGCAGCTGTTTTATTCAGCAAGCTGAGTTCCTGAACCGTAAACACATAGATTAAGTGGATCAGGGTGGCGGCAGGGGAGACACATAAGTATGTCATCATGACAAAATTCATCAAGTTCTAGAATATAGATCTAAGAATTACAGGATAACATAATTGCTTCCTTAAAGAAGAAGAGAAAGGTTTCACAGAATAGGTAGCAGTTCAGCAAATCCTTAAAGAATGACTAATAATTTCCCAAAGGAGTTAGTTTGTGACATGTGGAAAGATTCAGGGGCTCGAAAGGGCCTGGAGTCAGGACCACTGCATGCAGCAGACCTGCAAGTGCCTCCTTTTCTTTTTCTCTCAAGATGTAAATAGCCTAAAAGAATGTGTGCTTAATATAGAAAATTCAGACAATTTAGAAAAATAAGTAAAACCCAGTCTTAATTCCTTTATTTAGTGAAACAATCGTAAATATTTTGGGTCTTTTCTTTAGTTGACTTTTTAGTATAACTTCCCAAGGTTCTGTTACTCCTCCTTTTTTACTTTAAGTTAATGTTAATAATTCTTAATGGTAATTTTAGGTGTTTTCTCTGGTCCTGCATACCGTAAGATCAAAAGAGGTGGATAATCAGAACAGCTGCAGTTTATAAATGAGGCACAAAGAAATTTGAGAATTTATTAAAGATCCCAGAAGGAGTAAGGAACGTGTGAGTGGCTTTGAGATTGGTAACTATACCTTCCATTATCCAAACTGGACTTCTCATTCTTTTGTACCTCGCTTTTGATAAAACTGAGGTTTATCTACTTGTTTCAAAATAGCTCTGCTTTAACACCGAAACTGAGCAACATTACTCAATTTGAATCATCTTCATTTATATTTTATCTGCAACATGATACAAGTAGTGGGAAGTGTAGATCATCAGCAATTTGTCTTTAAATTTTTAATCACCTATGGACTTCTCAAGCACACACTGCCATTTCCTTTCTTGAAGACATAAAACCTCCACTGGAAAAGGGTCTCGTACTGCCTAGTGTATAACTGGCAGATCAAGCGGGGGCCTAGTTGGTATCGTTGCCATGAAGGGAAATGGGCTATAAAGTTAGAAGCAGAAAATTAAACCAGGAAATGACTGGATGTTGCCTTTGGAACATTTTGTCCTTTGGTTCCATAAATGCAGCCAGTTTTGCTTTCAAGGAAACGGACTTGTAGCCAATTCTACTGTAAAAGTTATTACCTTTATTTCATGTATTTAGAAAGGACAGATGTTTTTCCAGTAATGCTTCTTTTTACGTGAGTAGTAGTAGTTTTTTTCTGGACTATGGAAAGTAGAAAAACTACTTTTTAAAAAAGTTACTTGCTTTTTTGAACCTCAACTCCAGTAGATAGATCAGAGTTAATTTGCAGATAAATAAGAAAGCTGAAACGGGTAGGAAGATATTAATTGGATGCTTACGATATGCTTACTTATTGGCAGATACTGTGATATAAGAAATGAGAATAATCTCTGTAAAAATAACAGTGTCTGAAATATAAATAATAAGTGCCTAGTAATCATATTGTGGTATCATTGAACCCTCATGGCAGTCCTCTGAGCTAGATGTGAACATCCTCATTTTAGCAATGAGACAGTTGGACCTCCCAGAGGTTAATTTGTCCACAACCAAGATTTAATGTCAGAGTCATGCCCCAAACTCAGGTCTGTCTTACTGTAGGGCCTGAGTAAGGCTACGGAGGACACTTGCATAGGCTACATTTTGTACAACCTCAGGAGGGTGCTGTTCACATAGGCCATGATGTAATGGTGCCCCCTGGAGTTGTGCCAAAGCTAGTGCTTGTCCCCAATTTTTTTTTTTACCATCACCCTGCTTTGTAAGAGAACTATGGATACCTCATTCACCATGCAATCTCTGTCCTTGTAAACATTTATGTCTGCTTAAGAAACTGCTCAGTTGGCTACTTTGTACTTGTTTTTTGCCTTAACTCAGGACTGTTTCCTAAAGAACTCTCCCTTCTTCTTAATATAGATTACATGAAGACGAACAGAAATCTAAATATGACCCCTATATGTGTTATTCATTCATATTTGCTTTCTTTTTTAATTTTTATATTTGTGCAAAATTAAGTTAGATGTCTTTGTTGGACTTCAAAATAAAGTTTATTGTTTACGGACTGCAGCATGCTATTTGGCGTCCTGTATTTTTTATTTTAAATGTTAAACCTTAGTGATACTCTCAGAATAATAGGAAGCGATGATATTCGGTTTTGTTTTTTTAAGCAGTTAACAAAGCTAAAATAAATTGTTCAGATTTTATTTTCTGTAACTAACCGAAAATCTGTAGATATCCAATATCCAAATTGATAAAATAATGCCTCTATTTGCATTTATAAACTTCACTTCAGTAAATGTGTACTTCAGATGTACTCTGTACCAGTTACTACTCAGAGCTTTCGGAATATAGAGAATTTGAGAAATAGTCTTTGCTATCTAATAATGCCCAGTATGGCTCAAGGGAATCACTAAACAAATATTCTCTAAAACAGGTAGCAATGCTAGAATAAGATATGTATGCTAATATTATGGGTAGCACTCCCTAAGGCGGGAGTGATTGATTACACCCGGGATAGTGGGGTTAAAATCTTTTAGCGGAGGTAACAGAATTTAAACTTGGCCTTCAAACAAAGAAGAGGAAGGCTTTTCAGGAAAAACAAGAGTCTCTGTAGAGGCTAGAGGCTTGAAGTGTATGAAGTGTCCTGGGAAGGTTGAACAGTTCAATGTGACTGATAAGAGATGGCACGGCAGATGGGGGAGAGCTGTGCGAAACTCACAGAATATATGAATTTGGGCTTTATCTTATGGGCATTGAGGAAACATGGAAGGGTTTAAAAAAAATAAGGCAGGGCTTGGTCAGAACTAGAATTTGCAATTATAATTCAAATGGCAATATGAAAGGTGGGTCACAGTGGAGAGGAAGGAGGCATAGAAACTACTGCTTTGCAGAAGACTTACGTAAAATGAAGGGCTGGCCTATGGTTTAGCTATGCAGAGAGAAAAGAAGGACATACTCAATTGGACAAGGATCGGTAGGATTTGTGAGTAGTTTTGTAATGACAAGGATAATCATGATCCTTTGGCTACTGAAGGGTTAGTAGCACAATTCAGTGATTTTAAAAAAAAGATACAGGAGGATGATCAGTGAGTTTTGACACAGTAACTTTGCAGTACCTAACTGAAAGTGTCCAGAAGACAGTTGAGGAAGGGGTTGTAGATACAGATGAGTGATTATTTGTTTATCATTGAGAGTAGGTGAGATGGCATAGGAGAGTCTGTAAAATGAAGTTATTGCCAAAAACAGAATCCTGGACGAACACCTTTTGAGGGGCAGATAGAGAAAAGGAACAGAAAAGGAATGGCATCTTTTGTAAAAAACCACATTTTTAAAAAGACTCTGTAGAGCGGTTTTAGATTCACAGCGAGCTTGAGAGGTAGGTGCAGAGATTTCCTATGTAATCCCTGCCCCGCACATGCACAGCCTCCTCCACTATCTCTTTACTCTTTCTATTTTAAGTCTGTTTTATTGAGGTAAAATTTATACACAATAAAATGTAACCCTGTTAGGTGTATAGTTCTGTGAGCTTTAGTGAATATAAACTCATGTAACCACCACCACCACAATCAAGAGTATTTTCATGACTCCAAAAAATCACTTTGTGCCTTTTCTTAGTCAATCCTTTCTCCCTCCTTCCCAGCCCTTGGCAACTAATCGTCTGATTTCTCCCCCTGTAGTTCTGTCTTTTCCAGAATGCCATATAAATGGAATCATACAGTATATAGCCTTTCGTGTCTGGCTCCTTATAATAATGCTTTTGAGATTCATCTTTGTTACTGCATGTATTAGTAATTCATTCCTTTTTATTGCTGAGTTGTATTCCATTGAATAAATATATGGCTGTTTGTTCATTCACCAGTCAATGAATATTTATATTCAGTTTTTGGTGATTATGAATAATGCTGCTGTAAACATTTGCAGACAGGTCTTTGTGTAGACATATGTTTTTATTTTGGGGGGTAAATACCTTGGAGTGAATCATATGGTAAATGTATATTTAACTTCATAAAACTTACAAAAAACTGTTCAAGTGACTATACTATTTTGATTCCCACTAGCAATATATGATGATTTTTCAGTTGCTGCAATCCTTGCCAGCCCTTGGTATTACCAGCGTTGTTCGTTTTTAATTTCAGCCATTCTTATAGATGTATAGAGGCATACTATTGTGGTTTCAGTTTCTCTCTGGCTCATGATAACTGAGTTTGTTCCGTGTAGTTAGTTGCCATATGCATAACCTCTTTGGTGAAATGCCCCTCCCCCCTTTAAAAATTGGGTTGCTTGTTTTCTTATTATTGAGTTATGAGAGTTCTCTATATATTATGTGTATAAATCCTTCATCAGATATATGATTTGCAAATATTCTCTCCAAGTCTCTGGCTTGTCTTCATTCTCTTAACAATGTCTTTTAAGCAGAAGTTTGTAGTTTTGATAAAGTCCATTTTATCAGATTTTTTCTTTTATGCATAACTTTTTGTGTCCTGAGAAACCTTTGTGTCCCAAGATCACAAAGATTTTTCTCCTGTTTTCTTACGTAAGTTTTATAGTTTTAGGATTTACATTTAGATTTGTGATCCATTTTGTGTTAATTTTTGTATATTATGCGAAGTATTGGTTGAAATTCATGGTTTTGCATATGTAGAGATGTCAAGTTAATTGTTTCAGCACCATTCATTTTCTTATCTTTCTCCTTTGAATCACTTTCCCAACTGTGTTGAAACCAGTTGGCCTTATATGTGTGGGTCTATTTCTGGAGTGTTTTGTTACTCTGATCTGTGTGTCTGTCCTTTCACTAATACGACAGTGCCTTGATTGCTTTACCTGCAGTTACATTTATTTTTGAGATGATAGTGGCATCTGTTAGGAATGCTGTTGGCAGTAAGGAACAGAAAGCCCTACTAATCGTGGGTATGTTTTTGTGTTACAACAAGAAGTCTAGCGATAAGCAGTTGCTGGTTTGTTCAAGCTGTTCGCCTGTACCCGAGGCCAACAAACTGCAGCCTGCGGGCTAAATCTGGTTTACCACTGTTTCATTAGTCACCTGAAGAGTTCCTTGAAAATGCATATGCCTAGGCTCTACCTCTGAGATTGATTTAGTTGTCAGGGTGGGAGGTGAAGGGACAGAGGGAAGAACAGGTGTTTGAGTTTTAACATGGCTCCTGCTAACACTGGTAACCGTCTTGTGTGGTCATGGTTCAGAACCAGTAATCCAAGGTTGATTCTTAGAGCCTGGTCTCCAGACCAGCAGCATCACCATCTCTTGGTACCTTTTTTAAAAATGCAATTATCAGGCCCACCCCGGACTTTGATTTGGAATTTGGTTAGAGCCCAGTAGTTTGTGTTTCAGCAAGTTCTCTAGGTGATTCTGATGCCAGTGTTTGAAACCTTGGAAGGCATTGCTGAATGTTTCCCACATTGGCCTAGGCAAGGTTGTCTTTTTAAAAATAAAAACCAAATAACTTGATTTAAGTATGTATATTATAATGTTACAGACAGTAATTTTGAAATTGCATTGAAGGTTCACAAATGATCTAACGTGATAATTGTTGAGTACTGTATCGGACCGAAATATCCAAGGTATATGTTCAGTTGCTATTTTTAAGCAGCTTTAAAAATAAACATTTTTGTGTGTGTACATGTCTTTTTCCTGGCCTTTAAGGAAGAGTTAAGGACATAGAAGGCAGTTCTTGTATTTATAGACTTGATAAACAAGGGAAGAATACAAGATAAACATGTATAAACACGAAAGACAAACACAGAAACGTGTTTTTTCCCCAGGGTTAGGTATATTTTCGTGATTGGCGAATATGTTACAGTGTTGGCAGCCAATCCAACAGAAAACTTGAGTTTACTTATAATATGCCCTATATAGCAAAGAACAAAACAGTACTTCATGGCATGTAAAATATGTCCTCTCCAATTTAGTTTGCTCTTTTAACGATAGCCTTCCCAGTTACAATTACTGATTGCTTAAACATGGAGTCTAATAATCTTTTCTCCATCTATTTTCAGGAGGCTGTGATATCTTGCATAATTCCTCTTTCCCCTTGGAAAACAGTGTAGGTTCAGTTAGGCTCTCTTTCGTTTACTCCAGGTGATACAGCATTTCATCTCTAGTTCTGAAAGAATAAGGTTAATTGGAACTAAGCTCTAGTTTTTAAAAATTTTTTGAAACAACTTCTGAAAAAAAGGAATTTGATTGCACTTGCATGTGTAGGATCAGTCATAGAGAATTACTTGACTTGCTTATAGTCCCATTAGCAGTAACTGTAAACCATAAAATGAAGTTCACAGAAACGTGTCATTGAAGCCAAGAGGCTGAACATGTATCTGGCCTTTATTTCCAAGGCTAGAGTGGCTGACGTGTTAGAATTTCCTTGGGAAAATGTCAGCAAAAAAGTCTTAAAACTTTCTCACTCAAAGGGACTTGCAGTCTGTAGAGTTATAAAAGATGTTTGAACGGCATTCCTCGGTAGCCCAGAGGTACCCGTTATTAGAATTTTGCTTCCTGGCTTCTGTGTTGACTCTGCTGGGAAGAACTCATTGTTTTCAACAATCTCATAGCCCCACCCATTTTAACTTTTTGTCAGGTTTTAGTTTTTAGAAAGCCTCCACTTGTGGTTTTCCTTAGCATTGGGCACTCTCCACTTGATTTTACACTGTTTGCTTCCTTGTTGAGCAACTAATAATAAACCATCATGACTCCAGAAAAATACTTGACATTATTGAAATGGAGTGCATCCGTTCCTCAGGAAGATTTCATATACGCATCTCTCCAACTTTATTCAAATGTCTCAGAACTTTAAGAACCTGTTCATATTAGAGAAGTCTTCTTCAGAAATATAAGAGACTTACTCATAGCAGGAGTGGTAAAGTGTGTGTGATAAGTTTTTACCTAATAAGTATGTTTCTGTTGATAACTTCTGAAAGCAAACACATTTTTCCTTTTTCCTAAAGATAAGACAAGTTGCTAAAGATACTACTGTTAACATTATTTCTCACCAGACAGTAAAATTACAAATATTTTAATTGTTGTTAATTTAAGACACTATAGAAAACTTAATAACATTGACAGACTGTCACATACATTTCTGGATATTATTCTCAAATTCACGATACACTTTTTCATGAAACACTGAATTAAGAGAGCAGCTGCAGTTCTTATTGCCCATCTTGATTTATTCTGTTTTTTAAAAACAAAAGATTTCTTTGTATCCCAAGAAATGCTGATGATTTTCTCTAGACTGCAGACCCATTTTAATCAGTACTGGCCTCTCATTCTCACTTTGCTGATTGCATGTATTCGTGACCCTTAGATTATAGGGAATGGAAGTGAGCAGCAGCTGCAAAAAGAGCTGGCAGATGTGCTGATGGATCCTCCTATGGACGACCAGCCAGGGGACAAGGAGCTTGTGGAAAGGTCGCAACTGGATGGAGAAGGAGATGGGCCTCTTTCTAATCAGCTCTCAGCTTCATCCACCATTAACCCCGTGCCATTAGTAGGGCTCCAAAAACCAGAGATGAGCCTGCCGGTGAAACCTGGACAAGGAGGTTAGGATTGCTGCATTGCTTGCGTAACCGAAGGTTATTGTTTTTAATATTTGAGTGTCTACCCTGTTCTAGGTTTGATTCAGAGCAAGCAAAAACCAGTGCCTGTGTTCTCTAGAATCTCCAGATTCTAGACTTAGGGGGATGTAAGAGGGGTAAATCTGTGTACCATTCTGATGGCCCTTTAATGTATATCATTTATACCAAAGAAAGAGAAACAGTAGTTAAATGACATTGAGGGAATCATTTTTCCAAGAAAGAAGGAATTTGAGTTCAATGTTGGATAAATGGAGGAATAATGCTTGGTGAAGAGATGTTTGCTCTATGCCTATATTACAGCTCTGTGGGGATAGTTGCCATGTGAAAAAGAGCCGAAAGGCATAGCAGGGAAGGAGGAGAAGGGCAATTATAAAGGCTCATTGGGAAAAGTAGGGTGTTAAAACTGTAGATGTTTATTGGGAAAGGGAAAGCAAGGGGATTGAGAGAATATAAGAAAGTGTCTGAGATGACGAATGAGAGAAATGATTATAACAGCACAGATCAGAAAGGAGATAGGATTGATTTTTCAGAGCGATGAAATACTAAAGGTTTTTAAAAATTCAAAACAAATAAGCGGAAGGGTATATCAAATCTGAATCTCAGGTCACCTTTTAGATTTGAGATTGGTGCTATGTGAGTTTTCTGGCTTTAATGGGCATTTCTTCTGTGGCAGTGGCATATTATTTCATGCCATTAAGTATCTGAAATACTTAATTTTAGAACCTAAATATACCTTGTAGATTTTTACTTGGTTTTCATGTCAGCAAAATGGCAAATAAAATTAAATAACCATCTCCTTATCATTTCTTTCAGATTCTGAAGGGTCAAGTCCTTTCACACCAGTGGCTGATGAGGACAGTGTAGTTTTCAGCAAACTAACTTATTTAGGCTGTGCCTCAGTCAATGCTCCCCGGAGTGAAGTGGAAGCCTTAAGGATGATGTCCATCTTAAGAAGCCAGTGTCAGATATCCCTAGATGTCACTCTGTCAGTGCCGAATGTCTCCGAAGGAACCGTGAGGTAAGACCAGCTTCTTGAAATATTGGTAATATTTGATCAGATTTCTGACCTATCGTTTTAGAAAGAAACAGTAGTGAACAAAATACATAATTATCTTATTCCTGTAATGTTTAATCTTTTGGCACTCATCATATCTTCCAAGGATTGTGACCCTTATGAAAAATAGTCACTCATTTCAACAGTTTTTATACTCTTCTCTACCTCAGTTGTGTTTAGCACATTAGGAATTTAAATGTTTGGGGGATAATTGAAATATGTTGACATGAGAGTCTGCCTGATAAGTTATATTTCACGTGTTCCCTTAATACAAATACTAGCTTGACACATTTGTTCAAAATGGAGTTTCATGCTGATTTTAGAACTTGTAAAAACCATTTGATAAATATTAACTCTTCTTATGCAGTCTCTTAATTTTTAAGATGAGGAAACTGAGGCCTAGAACAGTCTCTAAAAATGGCTGTTGTTTATAATAACTAGAACAATGTCAACAGTTAACGGTAGCCAATAAGATGTTTTTATTAACTAGCTAAATACAGAATTCTAAATAATCAGATGAACACAGCTAAAATATCTTTTTTTCCTATTACAAAAAGTACATGTTTATTTCAGAAAAAAATCAGAGAACATAAACAGAAATTTAGAAAAACACTCTTTAATTGTGCTCTCTGATAAATACAGTTAATATTTTGGTTTAATAAAACACTCTGGGTATTTGTATGTGTTCGTGTATGTGTGTATATACCTACATATATGTGCATATATAATTATACAACTCTTAGAATCAACATTTTTGATAACAGTGAAATTATACACACCATCTTGTAAAATCCTTTCTTCACTTAGTTTTATTTTATGAATTTATTTCCATATCAATAAACCTGATCAAAAGTTTTAGTTTATGGTGGCACATGATGCATTATTGAGAAAGAACCAATCTCTTGTTAGACATTTTCATTGTTTTTTTTTTTTTAATGAGAAAAGTACTACTAATAATAGCTAATATTAAGCTTTTATGGTATGGGCACATAAGTGCTTTATCTATATTTTTCTTATAAATACGTATTTTTGAGCAAAATTTTTGTATTTTTTTTTAATTTCCTTGGTCGTACACTTAAAAATTCCTAGAAGTAGACTTATTGGGTCAAAGGTTTGCCCACTTTTATTGCTTGTGATGCATTGCCAAACAGCCTTCTAGAAATATAGATCCAGTTTATACTTTTATCAGTGGTATATGAGAATGTATGTTTGTCTACCCTTAGAGGCATTTTGGATTTTAATGGTGGTAGAGTTGTAGCTGTATGTGGATAGACGTAAGTTAATTATATTTAATATTCCAGTTGTCTGCAAATGTAATTCTTCTCTTCGAGTAAAGAACTTTTTTACAAATCCTAATTTTCACTGTATTTATTAATGTGAAATTTTTAAAAATAATTTTATTTTTCAGTTGTAGTTTTTGTTTTTTCATGTAATAAAGCAGATTAGGTCATTTTTAGGCGATAACGAACTAATGACTTATTTGGTAGTATAATTTACCTATTGATCTAGTCTTTATTTAGTTACAGACTATATAAGAACCGTATGTGCTTACCAATATTACTTATGCCTTCCTGATTGCCTCCCTAAAACATGGAATTATGTAGTTTTTAATTCCGTGGTATTATTATAATCAGTAACTTCAGGAATCAACGTATGGCTTAATTATCAACACTTAAGATTACTGTGATTAGCGTACCAGAAAAGATTTATATGAACTTCTTGATAGAAAGATGAGTCTCGAATCATAATACAGATATAGTGAAAATAGTCTATAATCCCTTTAATCTCTTGATATCTTTTTTTGGACAGACTCTTAGATCCTCAGACAAATACTGAAATAGCAAACTACCCTATTTACAAGATCCTCTTCTGTGTCAGAGGGCACGACGGAACTCCTGAGAGTGACTGTTTTGCCTTCACTGAAAGTCATTACAATGCAGAGCTCTTCAGGATACATGTCTTCCGGTGCGAAATACAAGAAGCTGTAAGTCCTTGAGAGAATACTGTCTGCAAATGAAAATTAACCTGTCCCCTCACCATGTTGAAATGATTACAGTATTTATTATAGTCACTTGGAAGCCAAATGAAACTCTCTGCTGGTATTTTATTTATTCCATCCTGATGGGCTGTAATACAAATAAACTAAAAGTTGGGCTAACCAAAACCTCATTGCTAAGAGTATCAGTTGATTGGCTGCTTCTTAATGAGGTTAGATAGGGATCTTGGTCTCAGCAATGACACATTTGCAAACTGTTCTTTAGAGCTAAACTTTTGGAATTATTTGTATTGTAATAAATATATTCAGATAGTCTCTAACAATTTTGGAAATCATTTCTCAGTTAGATTAATACTGTACACTACCATTTCTTTTTTAAAACCCCTTTAGTGTTGCTTGCTTTATTGGCCTAACAAATTAGATAATTTACCAAAAGAATCAATGAGAGAAAAAAGGATTGCTCTCCCCGACAAAGGAGGTAACCTGCAGATGTAATAAAAGTATTTTATTTCTTGTGATAACAGCCCATCTCCTAACATGTCTGGTTGTAGGTAAGCCGGATACTTTACAGCTTTGCCACTGCCTTCCGCCGTTCCGCCAAGCAGACCCCACTTTCAGCTACAGCTGCACCCCAGACTCCTGACAGTGACATCTTTACCTTCTCTGTGTCTTTAGAAATAAAAGAAGATGATGGTAAAGGTTATTTTAGGTAAGGCATCTTATTTCATTCATTGTTTTTTTTTTTTTTTTTTGAGATTGTATTAACATGCTATATTTGTGGTTCAAAGGAAACTCTAGGTCAGATTATATAACTTTCATACTACAAAATGATTGCTTTTATAGTCAGAGGTTTTTTTTTTTTAAATGTAAGTAATAAAGGAAAACAAATAGGCAAATGTGCAGAGGCCACATCTGAAGAATTAAAACAATTCATGAGGGAAAATGTCACGTTATTATGTTCTTTTAGGCAGACTCAAATATGACAGAAACTAAGTCAATTGGATTTGTTTTGCCAGGGGTTTTGTTTTGTTTTGGGCTGGTTGGTTGATTTGTTTTAATAATCTAAATATCTTAAGGCTACTGAAGTCAGGTTTACCACTGAAGTTTATCTCAACACATTGGAAGGGGAGAAATGAGGTCTGTGAATTCTAACCTTGCATATCAGACGAAAAATAAATGGTTTGGGTTTTTACATAAAATGATACGTTTTTGAGTTGTGAAAAGAACCCTGGAATAGAAATAAAAACTTAGGTTTAGTTTAATTATTGCTGCTATTGACAGTGTGAACTTTTCCAAGATTCTTTACATTTCCTGATAGTATCCTTACTTATAAAATGAGGTGGCTAGACTCTAAGAGCCTTTCTAACTTTCAGATAAACTATTATGGTAGCGAGGTACTTGGATTTTTTTTTTTTTCTCTCCATAGCCCGTATCACAAAATGGATGCTCTTTCGGATTATAAATGATAGTTGCATATAGAGTCTCTTTCCTATATGACTGCTTCATAAAATGAGTAAAGTAAAATTACATCAGAATATTAATGATGTCTAATATTTTGCTTTTAAATTAAAAGGCACAGCGACTGGTTCACTTGGAATACTGGTAACTCTTGGTCTCTCTTCAAAGACTCTGGGATTGTCATGCCATCTGGTGGCTAGTTTAGTGTACAATGCAGCTTCAGCTCTGATTTACGCACTGAAGTAGGAGGCATGGTGCTCTGTGCTTTCTCTTTATAGTTCTACCTCAGAGCAATATTGTGGTGTGATGCTTCCTGCGGTGTGCATTTCTACCCTACAGGCTTTTACAAATTTTTTTTTTCCTTTTAAAGGAAATAAGCAGTCTTTTAACTATATATTTTTTTCCTTTTTTGAAGATACTAGTGAAATCCTGTTTGTAAATTTTGGTCATGACAGGGAAAATTTCTAAGATATCTCAGAAGAGAAGCACTAGGGTACCTTCTGAATGCAAGAATATTCAAGGTAGAATGATAACGATTCCAGGCATCCCTGTTCTGTCCACCCTCATACTAGGGAGATACTACAAGTAAAATTCCTAGGTGGTCAGATTTGCTTCTCATGTTTGTTAGGGCTTTACTCTCTTTTTTGCATGATTTTACCGAATTTGTAGTTTATAGTGGAAAATAGTGTTGTGTAACCTAAAATAGTGACGAATTCATTGAAAAATATTCTTTTCTTTGTCAGATTTGAACTCATCAGACACAATTTCTTTTATCCAATGATTCTACCATATTGTTTTACAAAGTCCTGGGGCAAGAATCAATACTCTCTTTATTCCTGAAAAAGTATAATTCTTACATTATTAAAATTAGAAACCTGCCCTTCAGTAGCCCTTAGGAAGATGGAGCATTTTCATTTATCCCATTCAAAGCACTTCTTTTTGGTATTATTTAATCTACCAAGTAACCCTGTTAGGTAGCCTGGGTATTTGATACTATGTTTGTTCAATATGTAAAGAAACCCAGGGGCATTAAGCCTGGACCTCAGTTTCTTAATTTATACAGTATGAATTAAATGTAAAATTACTTGGTTGAATCCATTCAGTGATGTAATGACAAGTCCAGAAATATAATCTAGATCCTCTGACATCAGCGCAGCGAACTTCTGCTGCTTTCCTATACTCTGCTTCCTGTTAATGTGGCTTTTCCTTGCCCTTCAGATGCAGGACACCAAAGACAACTTTGTTTCCATTGTTGTTTTAATTAGGGCTGAGAGATGAGATTATAGTTGACCCTTGAACAACATGGCTTTGAACTGTTAAGGTCCATTTACACGCAGATTTTTTTCAATAAACATACAGTCTCCCCACCCCCAAATCCCCAGGTTTCACATTTGTGGATTCAACCAACTATAGATCGAAAACAATATTTTTGATCTACAGTTGGGAATCCATGTATGCAGAGGGCCAACTTGTTTGTGGGTTTTTTTTTTTTTAAATTTTTATTTTTATAGGCCAGGCAACCCTTGGTTGACCTCACAGATTGCAAAGACCTTGTCATCTTACAATCCCTTATTTTTTTTATTTTTTACACTAGGTGGTCTCCCATCCAAGTACTAACCAGGCCCGACCCTGCTTAGCTTCCGAGCTCAGATGGCATCAGGCTTATTCAGGGCGACATGGCTGTAGACTAGGCCAACTTAAGTTATATAAGGATTTTCGACTGGAGCGGTCAGGTGTTCTGCACCTCTAACTCTCACATTAGTTAAGAATCAACTGTATGTTTATGCTTCAGCATCCACAGAACGTAGAGACTAGTGTATTATCCGTTGAAAATTGAGATGTGTCCATATTGTTATAGGTGAAAATTCCGTCAGCCACAAATATTTAACAGTTTGGTATGCAAAAGTGTTTGTCATTTCTAGGATCCTTTGCTAAGATTCTTTGATTTTCTAATCTCTGTGTTATAAAATGTTCTTGAATTGGTTACTGTGTAAGTGCTGATGAGCTTCAAACTAGTTTTATCTCTTCAGAGCCACTTTCCAGTTTTAGTAGGTACTCAGAGCTCTCAAGTAGCCCTTTATAGTATCTGCTAATGATTCTGTTGCCATTATCTTGAAGCTGTACAGTAATAAGATACAATTTAGGTTTACTGCATATTGGCTGATTGCCATAGGCAGGTGTTTGCCTTTGAGAACAAAGGAACTAGAAAAAGTGGTGTGTGAGACACTAGGGGATTATTTTGGTAAATGTCATTTTAAGAATATTTTCAACTTTTTCCTAAAACTGATTTAAACTATATCATTAGTATTATTTTAGATACAGACATACCTTCGAGACCACTGCAATAAAGCGAATATTGCAACAAAGCAAGTCACACAAACTTTTTGGTTTCCCAGTGCATATAAAAGTTGTGTTTACACTATACTGTAGTCAAAGTGTACAACAGCATTAAAATGTACATACATGAATTAAAAAATACTTTATTGCTAAAAAATGCTAACCAGCTGAACCTTTAGTAAATCATAATCTTTTTTCTGGTGGAGGGTCTTGTCTTGATATCGATGGCTGCTGACTGATCAGATCAGGGTAGTGGTTGCTGAAGGTTGAAGTGGCTGAGGCAATTCTTAAAATAAGACAATGAAATTTGCCACATTGATTTAGTCTTCTTTCATGAACAATTTCTCTATAGCATGTGATGCTGTTTGATAGCATTTTACCCACAGTAGAACTTCTTTCAAATTGAAGTCAGCCCTCTCAAACCCTGCCACTGCTTCACCAGCTAAGTTTATGTAGTATTCTAAATCCTTTGTTATCATTTCAACAGTCTTTATAGCATCTTCATCAAGAGTAGATTCCGTCTCAAGAAACCACTTTCTTTGTTCATCTGTAAGAAGCAGTTCCTCATCTATTAAAGTTGTATCAGCAGCAATTCCGTCACATCTTAGACTCCACTTGCACTCTGAGTGCTCCTGCTTCTTCTACCACGTCTGCAGTTACTTCCTCCACTGCAGTCTTGAACCCCTCAAAGTCATCCAGGAAGGCTGGAATCGACTTCTCCCACACTCTTGTTAGTGTTGATATTTTGACCTCGTCCCTTGAATCATGAATATTCTCAGTGGCTTCTAGAATGGTGAATCCTTTTCAGAAGGTTTTCAATTTACTTTGCTCAGATACATCAGAGGAGTCACTATCATTAGCAGCTAAATCCTTACGAAATGTATTTCTTAAATCATAAGACTTAAAAGTTGAAATTACTCCTAACTTCATGGGCTTCAGAACAGATGTTGTGTTTAGAAGCCATGAAAACATCATTCATCCCATTGTCCATCTCCGTCAGAGCTCTTAGGTGACCAGGTGCACTGTCAGTGAGCAGTGATATTTTGAAAGAAATCTTTTTTTTTTCTGAGTAGGAAGTCACAACAGTGGTCTTAAAATACCCAGTAAACCATGTTAGAAACAAATGTACCGTCATCCAGGCTTTGTTGTTCTATCTATGGAGTACAGAGTAGTGTTAGCATAATTCTTAAGAGCCCTAAGATTTTCGGAATGGAAATGAGCATTGGCTCAACTTGAAGTGACCAGCTGCATTAGCCCCTACCAAGAGAATCAACACATCCTTTGAAGCTTTGAAGTTAGGCATTGACTTCTCTCTAGCTGTGAAAGCCCTAAATGGTATCTTCTTCCAATATAAGGCTGATTCATCTACACTGAAAAATCTGTCGTTTAGTGGAGTGTTGTTTACCTCCGTGAATTATCTTAGCAAGCTCTTCCGGATACCTTCCTGTAGCTTCTACATCAGCACTTGCTGCTTCACCTTGCACTTTCATGTTGTGGAGACACTTTCTTTACTTAAACCTCATGAACCAAACCTCTGCTAGCTTCAGACTTTTTTTTTTGTTTTTTTTTTTTTTTTTGGACCTCTGTCAGCCTTCATAGAATTAAAGAAAGAGCCTTGCTCTGGATTAGGCTTTGTTTTAAGGGAATGTTGCAGCTGGTTTGATCTTTTATCTAGACCACTAAACGGTCTTCATATCGGCAACAAGGCTGTTTCACTTCTTGTCATTCATGTGTTCACTGGTGGAGCACTTTTAATTTCCTTCAGGAACTTGGCATTCTCAAGTGGGCTAACTGTTGGATGCAGGGGGCCTAACTTTCAGCCTGCCTTGGTTTTCGACAAGCCTCCCTCACTAAGCATAATCATTTCTAGCTTTTGATTTAAACTGAGAGATGTGTGACTCTTCCTGTCACTCCAGCACTGAGATGCCATTGTAGGGTTATTAATTGGCCTAATTGCAATATTGTTGTGTCTTAGGAAAATAGGCCTGAGGAGAGGTTGGGAGCCAGGGAACGGCCAGTTGGCGGAGCAGTCAGGACACACACAATAATCGTTTAAGTTCACCACCTTTTTGGGTGCAGTTCTTGGTGTCCCAGAACAATTACAATAGTGACATCAGCAATCGTTCATCACAGATCACCATAACAAATATGATAATAATGAAAAAATTTGGAATACTGCAAGAATTACTAAAACGTGACACAGAGACACAAAGTAAACAACTGCCGTTGGAAAAATGGTGTTGAGAGACTTGCTTGTCACAGAATTGCCACAGACCTTCAGTTTGTAAAAACACCATATCTGTGAAGCACGGTAAAGCAAAGTACATAAAATGAGATGTGCCTGTGTAACACAGGTTTACAATTAGGTTATCACTGCTTAAGGAAGTGTTAGGCAACAGCTTACTGTTGGGCATATCTTCTTCATCTCGGTGATTTTTTTGAAGGCACCTTGTTTTGAAATTCAAAGGATCTGTAATTAAGTATCTTATTCCATATTTTTAAACCAATAAGGCAATAATAATATGTCAAAACTAGTGACTAAATAGCGAGGAAAGAAAATAACATTTTTTTTTGAGCAGCTATACGCTAGATGCTTTACAAATACCTAATTTAACTTTTACAGCAACAAAAAGGAGAAAACTAAAGCCATATTTTAGGGGCCACAGGAGTGGTTTTTCTGCCCTTTAAGTAGTGCAGTGGGTTACATATAGTAATGATGATACTTTCACATCAAGAGGCAGATGATAGCTTTTAAATTTCAGTTACGATTTAAAAGCACAGAAAAGAATCAAACCTGTAATTCTTTTCTGTGCCTGGTTTTCAGACCATAACAGAAATCGTTTGAGTAAATGTCACAAGAAAATACTTTGCAAAATTAATGAAACATGTTGTTCTGCAGTGCGGTGCCTAAAGATAAGGACAGACAATGCTTCAAACTACGTCAAGGAATTGATAAGAAGATTGTCATCAATGTGCAACAAACAACTAATAAAGAACTTGCCATTGAAAGGTAAACATTATTTGTAAGTTTAGCTTAAATATAAATTTTAGTTTTTATCAGTCTAGTGTAGAAATCATATTCAGTATTCAAAAATATATTTGTAAAATTTGTTCCCTAGGGAATTCTTTCGATGATTGAAGTGGCTATTTCATTCACTTTGAATTAACTCTCATAAATTTTTTGTAAATGTGCTGACTGTGTAATAATAGAAGGCAAACATAGAATTCGTTTATCTCAAAGAAGTGAGGATTATTTTGGCAGTGCTAATTATTAATAATTTTAGTGTCCTTTTTTTCATCATTAAGAATTTTTTTAAGTAACCTAATTTAAACATCTTTTTTGTGTTGTTTTTTTCCAAATTTATGTCAGTTCTTTTTTTGCAGGTGTTTTGGTCTTCTCCTTAGCCCAGGAAAAGATGTACGAAATAGTGATATGCATTTGTTAGATTTGGTAAGAATTTTTTTTTTAAGTTATACACTATTTTCTTGATAAAGGTTGTTTCACTTTATCTCACCTGATCTAATGTTAAAGCACATTTATGAAAGTGTTCTCATATAAGCTATAAAGCAATAAACAGAGTTAAGGGAATTTATTTCTGACTCGGCTATTTACTTGTTTCTTGGCCGTGTAAGTTAAAAAATCTTGTTTATCACATAGGGTTGATGTGGGAATCGAAAGAGAAAAGTCGTGAGACTTATTTGCAAACTACCATGAGCTTGATAAACGTAGATGGTATTAGTATTATTTCTATTATATGAAAATCTTTTATTTTCAAAACTAAAATTTAGTAATTATTCACTTGACAGAAGAATTCAACACGGGTTTAGGTAGTAAATTTCTCTAATGTTTATACAAGTTGATGTGATTTTCAAGCATCTACTTATAACTTTTTAGGAACAATTACATAAATAATTGGCACATCTTTAATTTTAACTGTAATCATTTATATACATTCCTACCTTTTTTAAAAATACCTGATACTCTTTTATATTCTTACATTTTTGCAACTCCTTTTCTTAAAGACAGCAAAATGGAGTTAGACGTTGTTTTCTTACTTTGGCATTAATGTTCATTTACTCTTTTCTTGAGGAATCTATGGGCAAAAGTTCAGATGGAAAGTCTTATGTTATCACTGGGAGCTGGAATCCAAAATCTCCACATTTTCAAGTTGTAAATGAAGAAACTCCTAAAGGTAATGCAGATTGTTGACAGTGTGGACAGAAATTTTAATTCCAAGGAGATATCAAAGCTTAGGACCACTTATTGTACTAATTTCCAGTGTTTACCTAATTCTGGTGAAACCAAAGAATTTGAATAGTTCTTTGAGTTTATTATTAAATTTGACCTGTAAACAAAGTATCATTTTTCCCCACTTATTTTTCTCTCCCTATCTCTTTATTTTTTCCTTTCGTGCTTCCTTTTCTATTTGTGTACTCATTTATTTATAGACTTCTAAATTTTATTTATTTGGGGGAGCAATTAATACATTCACATATGGTTAAAATTGAAAGGATATATAAAGAAAAGTAAAAATCGATCAGAGTCCCCAGGACCCCCACTCCAGAGGGGACCACTGTGTTCAGTTTCTTGTGTAGCTTTTCACATGTCTGTGCATAAACATTCTTTTTCAAGGTATGTCATACTCTTCTTGAATGTTGTTTAATGGCTGCATAATATCCTGTTCTGAAATGTAACATTATTTGCTTAACTAATGCCTCTTATTGAGCATTTATTTTTTTCCTTTTCATTTTTTCTTGTTATTCATAACACTATAGATAAATGGATATAAAGGATATCCAATCTTGGTTACCATTGTTATAATCAAGATTTTAAAATTTGAGAATTTCCAGTGTTGGTGAGAGTGGCATAGAGAAGCCACATGTCACTTTTGTAAAACAATCCGACAGTACATTTCAGAGGCTTTAAAGTATATACTGTTCTAACTTAGTAATTCCACTTCAAAGAACCTACCCAAGGAAAGAATTCTCAATACAGGAAAAAAGTTTTCAAAACAGCGATTTATCTGATTATTTTAGATTCTTATTTAGTTTATAGATTACTTTAAGATATCTTAAAAATCTGTAATAAAACTAATTTTACATTAATCATATGAGCAAATATATTTCCATTTTTTATTTGCTTCTCCCCTCTCTCTAGATAAAGTGCTGTTTATGACCACAGCTGTTGATTTGGTCATAACAGAAGTACAGGAGCCTGTTCGATTTCTCCTAGAAACAAAAGTCCGAGTTTGCTCACCTAATGAAAGATTATTCTGGCCCTTCAGCAAACGTAGTACTACTGAAAATTTCTTTTTGAAATTAAAACAGGTACTGTACCTTTCTATAAATATGGAGGGGAGGGGAATAAGAAAGGAGAAACCACGTCTGAGGGCTGATTTATCATTAAGCTATCAATTAGATCTTTAAACAGTCATGTGTATTTTAAATGTATAAAGAGGAAAAATGTCCTTTATTTTTACCCATTTATTTACCATTTTTGTTGCTCCTCATTTCTTTCTGAAGAACCAAGCTACCATCCGATCTCACTTGCCTTCTTCTACCTGTAGAAATTCCGTTAGCTTTTCTTTTAGTGCAGATCTACTACAGACATAACTTTTAGACTTTTTTTTATCTGAAAATGTTTTTATTTCATTTTCATCCCACAGTCTTCCTGTTCCCATTGTTTTTGATGAGAAGTCAGTATAGATTTTATATTGTTGCTATGTATGTGATGAGTCATTTTTCTCTGGATGCTTTTAAGATTATTTTTTATCTTTGATTTTCAGACATTTAATTATGATGTGTCTAGGTGTGGTTTTCTTCCTGTTTGTAATGCTTGGGACTTGCTTCACTTCTTGAATTTTTAAATTTACGATTTTTGTTTGGTTTTAACGATTTTGGAGAAATGCTGGCCCGTTATTTCTTTCAACACTTTTTCTGCCCCATCTCTTTTCTCTCTCATGGGATTCCAGTTACACATATTTTAGGATTTGGGGTATTATCCCACACATCTCTGAAGCTCTATCTGTTTTATTCAAATCTTTTGTTTTTTCTTAAGATCAGATAATTTTTGTTGACCTATCTTAAAGTTCAGTTGACCTTATTTTGTCATAGCCAATCTGCGGTTAAGCCCATTCAATGGTTTGTTTTTTTTAAATTTCGGATTTCATATTATTTATTTCTGGAATTTCCATTTGGTTCTCCTTTCATAGTTTCTGTTTTCTTACAAGATTTTCCTCTTTGTTCTCTTATTTTCAACAGATTTTATTTTATATCCTTGAGCATAATTATAATATAGCTACTTTAAAAATCCTTGACTGCTAATTCTAATGTCTGGTGAGTCATATTTTCCTCTTTCTTTGACTGTCTAGTAATTTGGGATTATGTGTTAGATATTTTTAAAGATGGATGGTAGAGACTCTGTTAAGGTCTTCTGAGTATCAATTTTTTTTAAATTTGTCAGTTAATATGGTCAAAATCAAACTCCATACTCTATATCTTTTGGTGAGCAGCAGATGCAGTCTCTGTTCCCTTCATTTAGTTTGTCTTGACCCAAGTTTCCCCCAAATTTTTTTCTTTTCTTTATATCAAAACTCCTTAAAAGAAATCAAGTTTACAATGACCTAAATTGCTAAATCTAGTGGTCATTCTGAGTCTTCCTTTTACTTGCCCTGTCAGCAGCATTTGATGTAGGCGATTACTCACTCCTCCTCAAATATACCTCTTTTTCTTAACTTTTAGGACATCTCAAATTTACCACAGACAAAAAGGTCTCATTCTCTTATCCTCTACCCCTACAATTCTCTGTCTTTACTATCTCAGTTCATAGACATATTCTCCTAACAGTTGCTTGGGCCAAGAATTTTGCGGTTTTATTTTTCACACCCCATATCCAGTCAGGAAATTCTATTTGCTTTTAAAACATATCTAGAATCTGACTACTTCTTACCACGTAGGTGCCATTTACTTCATCTGAATCACTGTTTTTACCTTGATTATGGCGATAACCTTTTCACTCATCTCCCTGTTTCTCTTTTTTTTTATATATATCATATATATTCCAACATAGCAGCCTAAAGTCAGAGCACATCATTTTTCTGTTCAAAACCCTCTAACTGTATTTTACTTCCTAAAAGCCAAAGTCTTGACAGTGGCTTATAAAACCCTACCTGATATGCTGCCAACTGCACCATACACTAATTTCTTATTGTTCTTCCTTCTTGCTTCCTTTGCGCTAACCATGCTCTTAGGACCTTTGCTATTAACTGTTTCTTCTGCTTAGAATACTCTTCCCCTGGATCCCACTTGTTGTTATTCATCTCCTTAAACCCTCATCTTTTTTAAGTCTTTGCTCAGATTAACAATGCAGTTTGCCTGCTTTTCCATTGGTATTGGTTCTGCCAGTTGCCTCCCCTGAAACTGATATATTTCTAATTTTTTTATAAGGCTGCTCCCTTCTAATATAGCACATAATATATGTATTCTTATTTATCTGTTTTCCATATTAAAATCTTCTACTAAGACAGTATTTCTAATCTGTCTTATTCGCTGATTTATCCCAATCATCTAGAACATAGTAGTTCTCAATAAGTATTTGTCAATTTGACTTCATTTACATGTCACTTTATATAGAATTATAGCGTTGTGTGTGCATTTAGTTGAATATTCTTTTCTATAGCAATAATATTTTGGTTCCAATGTATTCAGGTTGACCCTTTTGGTTATAGTCAGAAAAAGGTAGCAAGTAGAACAAGAATAGAGATTTCTTTTCAGTGTTGTCTTAAGAGACAGAAAGTTAACTTACATTCCGGTGCTGTTCTCCCACCTGTTCACTGGCAGGAGCAGAGGCTCGGCATAAGGTTATCATCTAGGACCTGGCTTAGGAGTCAGTACATGCATCTTACCATTGATGAGCTTTATGACTTTGAGCTACTTCCTTCAACTCTCTGACCCTCAGTGTGCTCAGCTATGAAATGGCAGTGATAGAATCCTTCCTCATGGTGTTATTGTGACATTAGGAGAGAAACTATGCAACACACTTGGAATAGTTCCTGGCACATAGTATGTTCTTCATATATTTGAGCTATTATTATTGAGGGGAACTGTAGAACCCCACTGGGACTGATGAAGAATAAAACACTAAGTCATGAAATCAGAATAGCACTGATTATTTAGAGGATTAGCCCCAGGGGAAAAATGCCTCAGAAGGAAAACCAATCTACAAGCACCATTTTAAAAGTTTAGGCAGTGAGAATGATTTTTAACGGTTTCTAGAGTAAAAGATGATAAGAAAATGAATTCTGTTATATTTTTAATATGAATTTGTAAAAAAGATATTCCCTTTAACTAAAGAGATTATGAGGAGTTTCAGCTCTTTATCTTATCTTAGTAAACATAAATAAGATTCCCCTGGTCTTGCTTTTCTCTTGAGGTCTTATATTATACAGCCCTGGAATTCAGATTGCATGGGTTTACAGGAATATCACTTCCGTAGTTTGGTCTAGAATAATGTATCTAATTAATTAGGTTAACAAATGACTTGGCAGAGTAAACTAGCCCAGAAGATATGTGTACCTGAGACACATGTCCTCACAGGCTACTCTAGACTCTCTGTTAAGATTACAAGCCAAACATAGGCTGAGTTGTCAGTATTTTCTTTGCAAAAGAAAACCCCAGAAGTTTATATGTGGAAGCTGGGAGGAGGACAGGGAATTCCTGAAAATAATCTTTCATTTTTCTCCTTATTTGGATAAGTCTTATGGAGGGGTGGGAGGTTGTGTGAGGGGTAAAGAGTGGGAAAGGAGTAAGAAAAATTAGAACAACTTTTGCTGTCTTGGAGCAAGTAGAGCCCTGTTAATCTCATCCATTGTAACATAATAAACTAAGTTTATTTCCTCTTCCATAGCATTGAAAAGTAATAGCAGCTACCATTGATTGGGGGCCCTACTGTGACCATTGGTCTGCTAGCTGTTTTCACTTTTTCTGTGTTATATAATTTTCTTCTATATGCAATGAGGATATGTAGGAGGATAGTATGCAATGAGGATAGTATTCTCATTTATAAATGTGAAATAGTAGATTTTATGGGATGTTGTGTGAAATAGATACATACCTAAGCTTTCTAAGAATCTCAGCCAGGGTTCTTTTCATAGAAACATGCTCCTTTTGTGTTTCTTTAAGAATATTTTTAGTATTTACTTAAATCAAATTAAGCATAATTAAAATTTTTTAACCCCTTTTGTACATCTCAGTAGACAGAAAAGGAAACAGTGCTGCACACCAAATTTTTCGAAATATACAATATGTAGTTTCCGTTTTTTGCTGTATGGAAAAACAATTATAGAAATGTTTTTTAAAAACATGTTTAAAAATTGATTCTTTTTCCTTTCACTAAATTTATCTGGTGACTAAGTAACTCCTTTTTAGCTTGGAAGCCTTCCTATCTGTGGGGATTGTTATATTAATATGGCATCACAGTGGAAGAAAATGGTCTAAAGACTAGATTTTCAAAAAGTGACAATAAGGTGAATAAAAAGCCAACCACGCATTCTTAAAACTATAGATTTATGGAATTTTTATTGCCAAAGAGACTTTAAAATGTTTTATAAAATTATTGTAAATAAATAGCTGATGTGTGAAAGACTAAAGGATGTAGCCAGTGTCATATAGACAAGTAATTAGGATAACTGTTTCGGAACCCTGTGCCTCTGACTGTCGTTTGCCGTGTGTGCGTGCGTGTACGTGCGCACGCATGTGCACAAATATGTGCTAAATCACTTTACCATGCTCTCAAGATAACCAATACGAAAGTGCTTTCTGTACTAGAGCTCTTCGACTGCTGAATCAGGAGGCACGTAAGCGGGCGTTGCTCTGTTCCTGGGAAGTGTGATCATTTGGTTAAGGTGACGGTCACTGGATTTCTCCTGTTCAGAAGTAGAGTTTTCTAAAAGTAGAGTTTTCTCTTTGCTTTTAGCAAGTAATCTTCCACATATCCTGTTTCTCAACCACTTTTTATTTATTGGTTTTAGCATCCATTGATGATTCTTGCCTGAATGAGTTGAGTTCCTTCACATATTTTCAGTAGCAATTTAACATTACAGGATTTTTTTTTTCTTTTTACATTTATGTAATTTTTAATACTGAATATCTCAGTTATAGTAATAGTACTATATTTAATTTATTTGCTTTAATATCCTTTTTCATCAAAGAATTTAAAAATATTAGCTTTGCAGGAAACAATATGTGGTCTTTATTTTATTTGCTCCCAGCAGATTTATAACAAAATTTTTATAAACTTGTAAAATATCTGTTGAGAAAAAGTACAGTTATGTGGGTTTATGAAATATAGATTTCAGTTATTTAAAATTCCAATGAGAACAAGCTTATATTTTAATAGTTACTGATGGGGGTAATTAAGCATCAATTAATAAACTTGGAGTTTTCTAAAATACATATAATGCCACATTGCAATTTATGTACAACTAACAGTTGTATAGTTCCTTTCAATTGGAAATAAAACCTGTACTTTAATATCACTATGTAAAAATCAATATGTAAACATCTAAATGAAAGGTTTACAAAATATTTAGTGTATTCTTTTGTTATAGATACTTAAACAAATTTTAGGGAGGAACATTTATAACTATAACCATGGTACCTAAGTATTTTCGCATGTTTTTCATTTTGCATATATGAAAAACAGGTATATAATATAAAATTATTTGAAGCCGTATAGTTTGAAATTCCCATGTGTTGATATTCATTCAAAAAATATCACTTGCAGTTGAGTGAAGTTTTAGATTTTATGAGACTTCTTTTTATCCTTTGAACATTTTCCAGTAAGATTATAAAGTTAATATTGCGCTCAAAAGTTTCTTTGAATTTTTTTTGTTGTAGTTATGTTACCATTTGACATATTGTTAGCTTCGTTTGTTTCCTTACTTTCAGTTTGGAGGCTTGGCATTTTTTTCTCCACTTGATTTAATTTTTTTCAATATTTAAAATACTTTTAGAGTACAAAAGTCACAATTATATAACAACGTATACTCATTAATCTTTCATTTATATCTGTCTCCTCCCAACCCTGCAGGTAACCGTTATTGTTGATTTCTGGGTTATCTTTCTAATGTTTCTTTTCGTGAAATAATAAAATACTTCTATTTATTTTTAACCCCCTTTTTACACAAAAACTAGCATACTCTATTACTGTCCTGCTCCTTAGTTTTTTGACTTAATGTATCCTGGAGATCATTCCACATCAGTTCATAGAGATCTTCCTCATTCTTGTTTAATGGCCGCATAGTACTGTGTTGTTTGGATGAATCATGATCTTTTCAGCTAGTCCTCTATTGATAGATACTTGAATTTTTCCCCCAATCATTTTCTCTTCCAAATAATGTTGCAGGGTTGTACATGAGTTGTTTTGACTTAATGGAAGTACATCTTAGAGTAAATTCCTGTTGGCACATGAGGTAGTTTTGCATATGTAATATTGTTATATTTGCCAAATTCTCCTCTGTATAGGTTGTAATCATAGAGATTAGCGGAGTATGAGAGTATCTGTTTCTCCACAGGCTTTTCAAGAGTGCGTTGTTACACTTAAGGACCTAACGGTAGCTTTAATTTATCCTCTGATGATTGAAAACAAGCATTTTTTCATATGCTTAAGGGTGATTTTTCTTTTCTGTGAATTGTCTCCATACTTTTTGCTCTTTGGTTTTTGTCTTTTTCCTTTTCCTTTTTGAAAACCCGTTATATAGTCGAGAATTTAACCTCCTGAGATATAAGTTGTAAATATTTCTCCTGGATTATCACTTGTGTTTTGACTTAAATTATCATGGTCTTTTGGGCTTTTTTGCCATACAGTTTCTTTTTATGTATGCGAATTTATCAAGTTTTTCCTTTAAAGCTTCTGGATTTTGGGTCATAATTAGAAATGCTTTCCCCACTGCCAAGTAATAAAGGAAATGACACATTTTCATTTATTACTTATATGGTTTCATTTTACTACCTTTAGAGCTCTAATTCATTAGTATTTTATTCTGACACATTGTGTAAAGTATGGATCTGATTCAGTCTTCTTTCAGATGGCCATTCACTTGTCCCAATAGCATTCATTGGAAAGTTTAACTTTACCCCCATTGATTTGAGATGCCACCATATATCACATTCATGTGTACTTGTACCTCTTTCTGGTTTATATATATTTTCATTGTTTTTTATGTTACTTATGTACCAATACCACACTGTGTTAATTATGGAAGACTTCATAATATCTTTTAATACCTCGTTAGGGCTACCTTCCCTCCCCAGTTGTTTTTGTGTGTATGTGTGTGTGTTGGGGGGGGGTGGTGCTGGATAGTCTTAATTGTTTATTTTTTGTATACATTTTACATTCAATTCTTGTAGCTCTGAAAAAAATTAATGTTATTTTTATTGGGGAGTATTGACATCTTTATGAAGTCGAGTCATCTTATCCAAGAACATATGATGTCTTTCCATTTATTTGTCTCCTTTTTTTTTTTGTCTTTTTTAAGAGTGCTGTTTAGAAAGCTTTTTATTATAGAAAATTCAAACATACAGAGAAATAAAAATAATAGTATAATGAACCCTCCTGGACTATTACCCAGCTTTTACAATGATCAGCATTTTTAATAGCTGGAGTACTTGACATATAACTGGGGTCCAGTTCTTGACTCTATGTTTACCTGACTTCAAAGGCAATATTGCTCTGGTTGCTATTACAGAAGAGTTTCTAGGTAACTGCAGTGGTTATCACATTTATATAGTCTCCGAGACATTTTTTTAAAGACGAAGAGCTACCGATGTTTCAGCCGTTTCAGATAGCAATTAACTAATATTCCAGAGAGTAATTTATAACCAAACAAAAGTTAAATACTGTTGCTTATCAAAATATAATATGCAAAAGTTAAAAGTCATAATTACAAATTTAGAACGAATGTGTTCAAAAGTTTCAGTTCACTTCATTAAGTAATGAGGGAACCAGTAAGATGGTAAAACTCGTTCTAAGTGTTGGAGGAAGTTGAGTTTACATAATTTTTCCTAAAAAAGATAAAAATAATGAATATTAGAAAAAAATTGCCAGGTTAGAAACAAAACTTGGTTAATGTCCTATAGGTAACCTTTGGGTTATATTTTCTATTGGACAGAAATCATTTGCATATCTACTGGACACAAATCTACAGGTTAATATGTAACTTCACAGAGTCTGGGTCCTTAATTAATAGTAAGTAGCTAAGTTAAAATCGTTTATTCATCTAGAAAATTAAGTAACCCTTGGGTGAACATGTTAAAGCAAAGTCGGCAAACTAGTCTGTGGGTCAAATCTGACTTGGTGCTTGTTTTCATTGTGTCTTTTTGGAACACAGCCACACTCACTTGCTGCCTACGGCTGCTCATGTACCATCCTGGTAAAGCTGAGTAGTTGCGACAGATATCACTGGCCCACGTAGCCTAAAATATGTGCTATTTGGCCCTTTAGAGAAAAGTTTACCGACTCCTGTATTAAACATTGCTTCAGGATGATATTGAAAGGACACGTTGCCATTATCTTGGCCTTCCAGGATTGGGGTGATTTCTCTTAACAACCCAAATGAACATCAAGATGATAAAATCTGCTCTGCCTGGTATTTCTGTACCTAATGAACTTTTCATTTTTCTCCTTCTCTCCTTCTGCATTTTGCTTTATGTGTCTATGTCTTTCTCTTTGGTGTAGCCACCTTTCTAGTTCTCTCTGTATCTTTTCCTACAGTTCTCCCTTTCCTCCTGCTCTGTATTTCACCCCCCTCCCCCAACTCCTCCTCCTGGCTGTAATTCGAAATGTTAATATATTTAAATATGGTACTGGTAAAGTTTTATATTCCCTGTTCTTAATTTTTAATTTAGGTCAGTTTAAATTGTTATGTGTTTTCTTCAAAATCAAACCAAAATACAAACCAATTTGAGTTATCAAAATTTTTGTGGATTCTAGTCATCTCTTTTCTACCACTCACCTCTCCCTCCACGTCCAGTTGTAGCTTTCAGTTGAAGAAAAGTTTCCTACACTGTTTTAATTAAGCTAAAGGAGTAGGGAAGACATAGAAATAAGAGGACTTTCTTAGTTCTAAACTTTGTTTGAGAATATTTAAAAACATTTTTTTAATGTATAGTTTTATATAGGAAACTGTGATGGATACCTTAAAGTAACTTGAAAGCTATATAGAACAGTTAACTTTTTAGTTCACATTTACTAAATATTGATAGTTGGATGTTTGATGGTACAGTCTTAAGATAGTAAGTATACTTGCAGAACTAAAGTTCTGCTCAGTAAAGACCTTATTTTCTTAAGGGTTTTGAAATCTAAACATGCTTTTCTATTTAGAAAAGGTTACATTTAGTGTAGCTATTTAATGTAATGCTTTTTTATTCTCACATCCTGTGTGAAGTAGAAGTAGTGCTCAATTAAAAAATAAAGAATTTTACCACTTAATAAGTAATATTTTTTTACCTTCAAGATAAAGCAGAAGGAGAGAAAGAGCAATACTGACACTTTGTATGAAGTCGTGTGCTTGGAAAGTGAATCAGAAAGAGAGAGGAGGAAGACGACAGCCAGTCCCTCAATTCGCCTGCCACAGTCTGGATCTCAGAGTTCAATGATACCTTCTCCTCCGGAAGATGATGAAGAGGAAGGTAAATTGTAGGGAGAGCGTTTCTGTTTTGGGGTGGAGAACCATTTAGAGTATTATAATTTTATAAGGTAATAATGTGACATAGCATTTGGAATTCTTTTAATAAATATTTATGCAAAGGCCTATTGGAGATTCAAAGCGATTAATGCAGGACCTTCTTTTTAAGATAATTATAATCAAGTTACCAAGAAATTTGGGCCCAGCTAAAAGATAGCATTAGTTAGGACTCACATCTAGTTCTGGCCAATAGCAGGCATAAATTTTTAAATATAATTGAGGGGGTTCAAAGACCTTTACTGACAGCTCTTAACTAGGGAAAAATAAGGACTCCTGGCATCATGGGAGAATCAGGAAACGCTAGAACACAAGCTTTGTGAAGGAAGAGAGTGTGTCCGTTTTTGCCATACGATGTTTCTCTAGTATACAACGCAGTCCTTGGTATGCAGGAGATGCTAACTGGGACTGAAGAGACCATGCAGCCTTGCCATCTTTAGTCTCTAACCCAGGTCCTGTTGTGAACTGTTTGCTCCCTGGAAAGAAATGCCTACAGTCTTCTAGAGAGGCTCCTTATGCTGGGACATTTGTGCTCACAGGCCCAGAAGCCAGCAGTTATACAGGGCGGGTGTTCACAAGCAACATCCTGAACCTGAGGTTGCAGCTTACTCCTCACCCGCACCCCTGCCTTAGGTGCATGGAATTCTGAACACAGATTTTAAACTCCTGCTATCCAGATTTGTTGAAAGCATTTAGACAGTAAAAGAGAATTTTATTTAAAGGTCTTTCTAATCTCTTTGAGGGAATCATCATCTCTTATAAATTTTAGTACATTTTTTATAGCTGCCTTCCTCCAAAGAGTTGTATTATATTGATATTTTAGTGAGTAGAGAATTACCTGAGGCATTAGAAAGTAGGGCCAATTCTGGCAAAATAGTGAAGTAGAAGTTTATCTCGGTGCCCTCAAGCCTTTCTCTTTTCCCGATTCATCCATCCACAGAAGATGTCTCGAATTCAGTTTAACCTCTTCCCTATCTAACCATCAAAACTGATGATAATGCCCAAGGCATTATAATGTAATAAAGTTTAGTAATAAGTATCTCATGGATTTCTGAGCCTTTAAAATCAGTGGTCTCCGATAATTACTATCCCTAGTAGAAATACAAATTCATGGTGTAATCATCAAGTGTGTAAAGCACCAACCTTTGTTTAGACAAGTTAAATCAGAAAAATCTAGAAACAGCATTGGTGAGGACACATGGAAACAAGTACTGTTGTATCCAGCTAGTGGAAATATAATTTAGTAAAATCATTTTGGAAGGCAGTTTGTCAGCAAGTTTCAGAATCCTTGAAAGTATTCTTTAAAAAAAAAAAATCTAGGAAGTCCACTTCTGGGCATGTACCCAATGAAAGCAATGAGATATGTTCATCTTGATTCTATTTGTAGCAAAAAGTTGAAAACTTCCCAAGTGTCCAACAAAAGAGGATTGATTAAGTAGATAACTTAGTTCTTATTTTTCCCCCACTTTTACTACACTTTTCAATGCTTCTCACATGCCTTTATCAGTCACTTTTTTCACCATTTTTCTCTTAAAATTTTTAAATTCGTATTTTAATTTAGTTTTTATAATCACTTGAATTAAACTTGAAATGATTCATTTTGGTCTTTTCAATATTTTTGTACTTTCTGTTATAAATGAATGTATGCCATTGTAGAAAATTTAGAAAGTCGTGAAAACATGAAAGAGAAAAAAAAATCTAACTTCATCATTGAGAGACGGTAATTGTGAATGTCTTGGCCGTGGTTCATTCCAGACCATTTCCTATTACTTCACATAGATTAGGTCATAATGAAGATTTAGCTCTTGATAGTTTTATTTTCTGTGGTATTTTGTCATATCATTATGTAAACAAATGTCAACATGCAATAACATGTTTTCATAATTTATTCGTCCATTTTCTACTCTCCCATTGTTGGACACGTAGGTGGTTTGTAATTTTTTTTAACTGCGATGAATTTTCATGCATAAAGCTGTTTGTTATGGAAAAGGAGAGAGAAAATACCATATTTAGAGGCCTCTCATCTTAATTAATAGCTCTTTTCTGAAGTTGACATAATATGGACCTGCATGGAAAGCAAAAGAGAATGAGAGATTACATTCTCTCATTGACGCCTAGGACCATTTTTATTTTCTTTGTATTTATACCTATACACGAAAAGAGAGAAATTATGACTTTCTGCTTCCAGTAAAATCTTTTGAATTTGACTGTTATGTTTCCACGCCATTCTTCTGGCTAGCATAGCCACTTCTGTTATCTTTTTGTGTGTGTTTTGGTTATTAAAGATAACGATGAACCTCTCTTGAGTGGATCTGGTGATGTATCCAAAGAATGTGCAGAAAAAATTCTTGAAACATGGGGAGAACTGCTGTCAAAATGGTAAGTTATAATAGAATAGTTCTCTTTTTCATCTGTGATTCTCTTTTTTGGATAGGGCATCTTACCTAACTACAGTATTCAATTTTGGAACCAATAATGGAAATCAAAATATGAGGTTCATAGTCTAGAATCTGTTTTTAGAGGTATATGAGCGTAGTAGTGAAGATCTGCAGTCAACTTTCAGAATATCAGAAACCTAATACATTCTCATTGCTGCAGAAAATGGTGAGACTAAATAAGGAAGGAGGTCCTTTGTATTTAAGAGGTTAGGAACCACTGACTGGTTAAAATAATACATAGTAGTTAAGACAATACAAAATAATCAGTGAAGTGTAGAGGATGCTCACACAATGCATAGAGCCACAGAAGAGACCCCAGGTGGGATTTTCATTATCCGTGTTAGGTACCTAAAGTGACAGAGCAAAACGTTATAAACACGGTATATATTAACTGCTCTTGCAATTTCTTTTCCAACTAACACTTGTAAAATTCAGGAATTTCTTATCTCAGGAGATAGTGACAACAATGTTAAGCCATCCTATAAACTGTCTAAAAATAATATGCTACCTTCAGGTGTTTACTAATGAAACCAGAGACGTGGGTAAGTCAGGTTGGTAAGACATTTATGTAGTTTCCTTTTCCCCTGTGTAGAATACCAGTATATGCTGGAAAAAAAGCCACGCTTGAAAGTGATGGGAGCACTTGTCTATTTCAGACTTTCTGGTTATTAGGGTTGTCATAGAAGCACCCTGTGGGTCTGATTTTTCTCGGAAGTTTTAACTGTTGAAGCCTTTTGCTGTATTCTTAGTAAAATCGTGTCTCAGCATTTTAAAAAAAACTTGATGCCCTTCAGGTTTAGGACTACGAATGGGCGTCATCTGCTCCTAGCACTCTCACAATGCCTTACACTCTTGGTAAAACACTCTTCACATCAGGAAATGTCAAATGTGTACAGGAGGAAAATCAGGCCAAAGCGTGGTTTGTCTTTACATAGTAGTTTTAAATAAATAAGCTCTGCAAAAGCCCCCCAGGGGAATAGTTCTCATTTATTTTTGATATTCCTTTAGCAATCAGGAGACAAACCTGCTGATGCTCTCGTCACAATTATATTTTCAGTTTAGTGAATTTGGAGTGTTTGGACTGCTGCTGGGAGGAATTTCATCTGTATAAAAAGGTTTCTGCTCTAAAATAGAATGTAATTGAGTCTCGAACGGTTACAAATAATATATTTAAAATTATTTCGATACAGCATTTAGATTTTAGATTTTATTAGAACTCATCAGCATTTTATACAATTGCTTAGAATTTATTTTGTTATCAAGCTTATTCATTTTGTTATTCATTTAATTATGTCCTTCTCCCATTCTCAGATATATTAACTGAGTTTCCATCTGTTTTAACTGTCTTCAGGGTGTTTAAAACTGTTTATGCTGGTTTCAGTCATGTATTCAGAAATAGTAATATAGTTTCTCCTCAATTCATTTCATTATTTTTTTTTTCCATTATTATTATGTGTGTTATATAGATAGGAAGATCACGGAATTTTAGAACCTTGTAGACATGGCTTCAGAGCCTGCCTCTCTACTTCCAAGCTGTATGATCTCGGGCAACTCACTTAACTCTTTGGAGTCTCTATCTTCATTTACAAAATACAAGTCTATAAAACTACCATTCAGGATTATTAGAGATTAAAAATAATGAATATAGTAGTAGTAGTAATTGTAGTTAAGAACGAGTGAATTTTACCATTCCGCAGGCGCCGTGCTAAGTTATGTGCTCTATCTCAACTATCACAGCTTTATGAACAAGTATCCATTTTCACAGATGAGGAAACTGGCTCAGATTAAGTCAACAATTCTAGTTAGTAAATGGCACGCCCAGAATTTTTAACACAGTCTACAATCCAGTCTCAAAGCTGGTTTATTTAATTCTACATTAGATTTTCGTGACAGTATTAGTAATAACACCTCCAGGCTCTAATTCTCCAAGTTCATTTTAATGTGACTCTTAGTGGATAAGAGAATTAATGTCAGTGTAAGATAGTGTGCTATATTGGATAAAGTTAATAGTATTGGTGACATAAAATTATTCTGAAAATGATGTTACCAATATATATTAAGCTAGAGTTAGCAAATGAACCTAGGGTTAGGTTTATTTTTTCCGTAAAGGGTCAAATGTAAATATTTCAGGTTTTGTAGTCCAGGAGTTTCTGTCACAGTTAGTCACCTCTGCTGTTGCAGTGTGAAAGCAGTCATAGACATACATAAACAAATAAAAAATGACTGTGTTTTATTAAAAGCTGATTTATAGGAGCTAGATTTGACCCACAGACCATAGCGTACCAGTCCTTGACTTAAGTAGCTACTTTCATTCTTTCTGCTCCCAGCTCTTCAATTTTTAGGTAATTTTTTTTCCTAAGCAAAGACAAAACTGTATTGAATTGTCTGTAGCTCTTGCATTAGGGTACTAGCATCACAGAGTTAACCATTTTTAATGTAGTGTGCATTATTCTGCAGAATTCCGAGAACATTTCGAAAAAAGTCTCAGGCCTTTTTACATTTTGATAGTGGTCATTTTGTATCGGTAATTTCTGCATAAATCTGATCGTCACAGGGCCTTCTTCATGTAGAATTCTGCTTTAATGACACAGTAATAGTGGCTTTCATATTACAGAGCAGCTGGGATATAACAAATGGAACATTTATTTGTCTTAGAGCTTGAGGACTACCTCAGTTATTCAATCGATTTCCCTGAACTTCTACTACCATATACCTCAGATGCTTGTTACGAGGATCAAATAAGAATGTATGATTGTATATTCGTATATTGATACCAACATTTTAAGTTTTATTCCCCCATTTTATAGATGAGAAAGATGAAGCTCAAAGACTTTAACAACTCATTTTGATGTCTTAATAGTATAGTAGAAACTGTCTTAATCACCATAGTCATTCAAAAATAGCACTTGAAGCAAGATATCACAAAAACTGCTGAAAGCATTTCTTTTTATATTTATTTTAAGTATTTATTTTAACTTAGAACAAATATTTATTTTAGCTTAGAGTGTATAAGTACACAGTGTATTTGTCAATTTTGATGCAAGGCCAAGCCCTTATCTTTGGCTGTGTGTCCACCGATGGGAATTTTGCTTTGTTTATCTTATCTAACCTATAACCCGTAACCCATAAAGCTATGGTTTCCAGTTTTGCTTTTTATTTAAAAAAAAAGAGCAGTAATTTAAGATACTTAGGAAGTAATTCCTTCTTTTATAGTTATCGTGGCCTCATCTAATTCAACAGCTTTGTCTTTTTTTTTTTATTAGCATGTGACCTTTATTAAGTCTTTGTACATCATTTAGTTTGGTTTTCATAAAAATAACACTCTTTATGGAATCTTTTATGCACTTCTGGATTATGGCTTTATTTTTAGGCATCTCAATCTGAGTGTGAGACCAAAGCAGTTGTCACCCTTGGTGAGAAGCGGTGTTCCCGAAGCTCTTCGCGGTGAAGTCTGGCAGCTGCTCGCAGGTTGTCACAACAACGACCACCTGGTGGAAAAATACCGCATTCTCATCACAAAGGTAAGGGGAAGCTCATTCAGCTTCAGCATGAATACTTTCAGAAATTCGCTGGGAAAAGATCAGTGTGGCTGTTTGATTTCCAAGAATTTTTTTTAATAATTCCTTTACCTAATATAAGAATAGAACTTTCCTACTTCTGGCCCAAAGTTATTTCTAGTGTTGGCACAAAGGAGAAGGCATACATTTTCTCCCTTGATTGATTTCACCTCAGAGGCAAAAGGGTGTCCTCTACCCACTGTGCATCTAATCTTTTTTGACCATAATTACATTTTTTAGTCAGATCAGTTGTGCTATGCAATGTGTAGAAACTTTCTTTCGTTTGTTTTCATCCTTTTTATACATCACAGAAATGTACTCTTTGTAGGTAGGGCCTACTTTCTAGCTTCTACAATTGAAAGCACATGGTTCTTTCATATTCCCTTTTAGTTCATTTATCTAAAGTGAAGAATTCTCATTTTTTTATGGCATTCCATTCTCAAGTTCATACATTCTTTAAGTTTTTGCAAGTGAAATAACAAAAACAACTCCTCGTACAAGGATACAAGAATTTGAAATACTTTTCTGCAAGGTTAGGTAATGCTTTGTGCCTTTGCAACCATGTTATTGGTTTTAATTTTTGTTTTTGTTTTCTCAGATTCTTAAGATGTTTATATTTAGGAAACAGTTTCTCCAGTGATATGCAAGTCTTAAACCTGGGTTATGAATGAATTGCTCAGAAACCTCAATAACATATGAGAATTTTTCATTGTGACAAAAGGTGGAACTTCTTTTAAAAATATATTAAAATCTAATTAGAGATGAGTAAGACCTCTATACCTCTATAAAACTGTTATTTAAAAAAAAAAAATCTTTAAAAGGGAAGAACAACACTTGAACATGAAATTGTACCTTTCCTCAACAGATAATAGTACTGATTTGCCAAACTATTAGTGTTCCTTCTCATCATGTTTTTTTCTTTCCAGAACTAATATTTTAATTTTCTCCATTATGGTAATAAAATTGTTTAACAAGCATTTATTGAGTGCCTGTTACAGCCACAATGCTGGAGCTAGGAGGTCAAACACAAAAGCGGTTAACTGTCATATAATGGACATTTGTCATGTGATGCTCTGAAAAAGCGCAGTGGGAAACATCAAAAGTAGTAATAAATTCAGCCTGGGAGAGTAGGAGAGTCTTTATCAGGAGTATAACATTTAGGATGGTCCCAGAGAAGAGCTCCCCAGGTATAGAAGGATGGAAGAGCAATGTGCTCATAGAATGAATGGAGGCGTCAAAGATGAGCGTGTCCAACATGTCGAGCTAGCAAAGTAAATCTCGTTGATTTTTTTCATTTGTTGGTAAATAATATTTTACTTGATTGGATATATAATTCTCAGTTGTTAACTCTTTCTAGTTCTCTTTTGAAGTCCTTTGAATGTTGGCCAAAAAGTATTTCTTAAATATTTTCGGTTTGGCTATTCATACCAATAATTTAAAGACATGAAGTATTCTGTTTTTCTGGTTCCATGAAAATGGTGATGTCTGTTTCTCAAATGGTAATTATATGATGTGTAAAAGATTAGCTGTTCACACAATCTGATATATTCTATTAATGTTTTATATATGCTGATGTCGTGTGCTTTATATTTCACATTAATCTTTTATAATGGAGATGGCTAGAAGCTAAAAAGATTTCTAATGGATATATGCATTAGTTTAAATTGCTGGTAGATGATCATTAAATACAAATTATTTAACCATCATAATATTAGTGAATGCTTTTTATTTTACACAGTGTTATCTAATACAAGTTGGTATTTTGTGTCTTCCTGGAAATGTATATCATTGTATGGGAGTGGTAATTGACATTTTTCAATTTGCTTTGAATTTTTTTGAGAGGAAAAACTACTTAAAATTTTTTTAAATTAATTTTACAATGAGCTGTCCTTTACATAGGCTAAAATTCACTATTTTAAAGTGCACAGCTTGATGACATTTTACATATAAATACACTGCCGTGACCACTACCAAGAGGAAGAATGTATTCATCACCCCAAAAAGTTACTCCTGCCCCTTTCCTGTCAGAGCCACCCTTACTCGACCCTTGAACCATTATTCTGAGTTCTCTCTCCCTAGATTAGTTTCGATTGTGCTTGAACTTCCTTTAAATGCAGTCGTGTAGTCATGTAACATGTACTTGCTTGTATCTGACATTTTTTACTCATCCATTTTGGGAGTGTATCTTTTTGTTTTCATTTTTTTAATTGCTGAGAGTATTCCATTACATCAGCAAACCACACTCTAAAAAAAAATCTTTTCTGCCTTTATAGATGTTTATGCGTTTTTCCCCTCCAGTTTTAGCTTTCATGAATAAAGCTGCTATGAACACTCTTGCATATAGGAGGTGGTATGTGCTGAATGTTTGTGTCTCTCCAAATTCATATGTTGAAACCTAACCTCCAGGGTGATGATGTTAGGAAGTGGAGCCTTTGGGAGGCAATTAGGTCATGAGGGCAGAGTCCTTGTGATAGGGATTAGCACTTTTATAAAAGAGGCCCTAGAAAGATCTCTTGCTACCTTCCGCCATGTGAGGACAAAGCAAGAGGTCAGTGGTCCGTAGCCCAGAAGAGGGCCTTCACCAGAGCCCAGCCATGCTGGCCCCTTGGATTTAGAGCCTGTGAGCAATAAATTCCTGCTGTTTATAAGCCATTCAGTCTGTGGTGTTTTGTTACAGCAGCCCAAGCAGACTTAAGACAGCAGGATTTGTACATATTATATGTATATACACATACATGCATACATATTATATATATGGGGTGGGGGAGGAAATATTTCCGTATGTTTCTTACTAATTTTTAGAAGTTATTTATTCCGGACTTGGATTCTTGGCCAGGTATATGCTTTGTGTTCTGAAATTTCACATATATTACCTTGGAAGGTTTTTTTGCTTAGTTTCTTCAAAGACTAAATTTAAAGGAGAAAAGAGTGACTTGATTTATAGAGTGAAAGACAAAAACAATAACTTGCAAACAAAAGTGAAGAATGCCTTTATTATCATCTGACTTTGTCAAACTCTTCTAGTGAAGAGTATATGTAGGAATCTTTTCCATGTGGCTTTTGTAATCCAGGAACAAGTGACATTTCAGTGATGCAAAATACATAGGTATGTACGTTTTTAAGGTGGTTATTATTTGTTATAAGCAATGGAGTTTGGAGGCACTCTTCCTCCCTGTTTTTTTTTTTTAAGTGAAAAAATTTTAAATTTACTCTCAAGGGAAAAAAATAGAACAATAACTATCCTTTTTTGAGCACATAGTGTGTCAGATGCTGTATTAAGCACTTTATATTCGTTATCTCATTAATCTTAAGACAATCCTTGTGAGGCGGTGATTACTATTTCTGTTTTAGAAATGAAGCAACGAATTCAATGAAGCTTAGTAATTTGCTTATAGTCACTCAGCTAGTAAATAAATGATAGAGGCAAGATTTGAACTAAGGACTGACTCCAGAAGCTAGTTGTTTTCCATTGCCCTTCCTATTTGTCTGTCCTTGAACGTAAATAAAAATTTCTTTATACAGATATGTACTTATACAGAATTTCATGTAAACACGTGATTATATACTTATTTGTTTGTTTTTAAGTGTAGTCTTTTATTCGACCATTCTTCTTGTGGTAGACATTTACTTTGTTTCCAGTTTTTAGCCGCTAAATAGTGTTTTACTGAATCCTTACATGTGTTCTGAATCTTACTTTTATGGAATAGAGTCTCAGAAGTGTGATTGCTGGATCAAAGGATAATACATTTTTTAAACTAGTTATTCGCTTTTCATATTTAATTGTCTACCATCCTGTTTGCTTCTCTGAAAGGCTGTAACAGTTCACAGTTCCACCAGCAATGTAAGACAAAAGTATGTTTTGATTCATATTCCAAACAGTATTAGTTACCACTGTATCTAATTTTTGCTATCAGTGGGTATAAGTGATGCCTGCATATCTTCTTTAGCTTGTAGTTCCCAGACTACCAGTAAATTTGACCAATTTTTTCTTCCATGAATTACCTCTTCATATTTGTACATTTTTCTATTAAGGTTTTTTAAGATGTCAGTTTCTAAGCATTCTTTATATATTATGTATATTAATCCTTTGTATCTTTATTATACAAAGATTTTGATTTTTTTGTTGACTTTATTTATGGTTTCATGCCATACGAAACGTTTTCGGTTTTTATGTAGAAAACTGTGCCTTAGTTAAGATCTCTTCTACTTCTAGATTTTGTAAATGTAATTTCCAAAATTTTCTTGCAAGATTTTTTTTGTATGTGTTATATTTTTACATCTTTAATCCATCTGGAATTAATTTTTGCACATGGCAAATGATAGTGGTCCAATTTTACTTTTTCCCAGATGGATAATCTAGTCATGCTCCTTCTGTTTTCCTGTTGAATAGAACTATCATCTTGTTATAGCTTAAATTCTTGTATATACTGGGAATGATTTCTAGATTGTTCTGTTTATTGATCTGTTTGTGTGTTTCTATATTAGTACTGGTTAAAGCGGCTTTGAGTTATGTTTTAATATCTGGTAAAGCATGTCTTTTTCACTGTTTTTTATTTTTAAAACCTATTCTTGCATATTTAATCTTCCACATAAACTTGAAAATCTTCTCCATTCTTACCACCACAGCCACCCTGTAAAGTTATAGGATTCTAATTTGAATCACATTTAATTTACATATTAATTTAGGGTTTAAGTTATATTGTTATAATATGGTATATTTTCCCTTTTGTTCAGATCTTAATTTAAGTCCATTAAAAACTTCAAAGTTGCCTTTGTATATGTCTTATGCCTCTCTCCTGTTAAATTTATTTCTAAGAATTATCTTAGAGTGTTCTTGCTATAGCAAATAGAATATTTTTTTTCAATTTCTATTTCTAGGTGCTAATTGCTACAATACAGAATAGACATTGATTTTTAAAAATTCTGTATCTACCTCTTGATATTTTGATTAGTCCTTCTGATTTTATACTAGCATCTTTTGATTTTCGGGTATACATTATCAGCAGCAGCAAAAACAGTTTTACTTCTCTTTTAACTGTTTATGCAGGCTACTAAATTTTTTTGGTTTATTTTCATATTTGATAGAAGCATTAAGACAGTGTAAAATGATGATGGTCATAACCAACATCCTTATCAAGTTCCCAATTCGAATTAAAATAGTTTTTGTTTTTCAGTCTTTTGGAAAGCATGCTTTTCATTTTTTTTTTTGTAAGTAATTTTTATTTTACGTAATATTCTTTTATCTCTGGCTTCGAGATTTGTTAAGAATATCTACTGAATTTTATCAAAAGCTTTTTCAGCACTTAATGAATATGATTTTCTTTAATTCGTTGATAGAGTAAATACATAATCTATCAACATATGATAGACTTCTTGATTTCAAACTGCCCTTGGCTTCATGGAATAAATTTCTACAGACCAAATAGTCCTAGATTCTTTGTTTTCTTTTCTTTCTGGTGTTTGACTAAGGGCTCCTCACCTCTGGTCTCTACAGAGAACACATCAGACAGACCCAGGGGAAAGAAACTCTAGTGAATAATCCACAGAGACTCCCATGGCTTCTAAGACCCCAGTTCTAAGACCTGTAGCTGTTTGGGCCTGTGAATCAAATAAATTGGAGTCGAGAATGGAGGAGAAAATGAGGCACTTCAAAGGTCTCCAGTTTCTAGAATTATCCTCTAGCCTTTTTTCTTTTTTCTTTTGATTATTTTTTACCTTTTATGTCAGTGACTTTTTTGTTCTTTTATTTATTTTGCTTAGTAGAAAATATGTCAGAACTGCTTTCTTAACTGATCCTTTTAATAATGAGAGAATAATGAAATAACAACATATTCTGATGTTTCTCTGCTTCCATTCAGTCAGCCTTGTGTTTCTGAAACCTGTTTGCATTGTTTTCTGTAGTATTTTTAGTGATAAACTTTAGTGGTAAGACTCTTTTGCCATGTATTTTAAGCTTTTATACAGAACCTAAACTAGACCATGTAACCAATATTTAAATTTCTGATTGAGTGAAGCCCTAGAGGGAGACCCAACCACGTTTTACCAGTCTGAAAAAATAATTTAAATATCTAATTATAACTTTATTATTACACAGATTATTTTGTTTTTAATTAAAGATACCTCTCTGGTAGATTTGGTAATAGTCAAGGATTCAATAATATTTAATTGTAAGAGCTTGCCTGTGGGATCAGTTTAGCCAAAAGAGCCCTGGCGTTGGAGTTAGGAAGCCTGAGTACTAATTTTCTCTCTGCCACGAGTTAATGTGACCTCAGGTGAGGTTCTGTACCCGTTGCCTTTATGGCTTCTTCTCTGAAATGAGGTTCTTTTAAGCTTTAACATTCTGGAAAATTAGATAGCGTGTTTGACTTCTGTCCCCCAAAATAGCCCATGATTCTACTGTTCACAACTGAATACTCTGTCGGTCTGATTTTGTAAGAAAATAGGTTGTGAGTGGAGTTTTAGTTAGAACTATATTGTCTGCTTCCATATAGCAGTTGTTACAGTAGGTCTTCTGTAGACTGAATGTGTGTCCTGCCCTAAATTTATATGTGGCAATCCTAACCCCCAATATAATGGAGTTTGGAGATGGGGCCTTTGGGAGGTGATTAGGTCAAGAGAGCAGAGCCCTCATGAATGAGATTAGTGCCCTTATAAAAAAGACCCCAGAGAGCTTCCTTGCCCCTTCCACCATGTGAGGACACAATGAAGGACAGCTGTGGGTCCCCGCCAGACAACTGAATCTGCCAACATCTTGATCTTGGACTTCTCAGCCTCCAGAACTGTGAGAAATAAATTTCTGTTATTTATAAACGATTCAGTCTATGGTACTTTTCTTATAGCAACTCAAATGGGCTAAGACAAGTTTCCTTCAAATTGTTGTTTGTGAAAATAATTTTCAGTCCCCATATCCTATCTCTGTAAACTCATGTCCCCACTGATGACTTTCTGTAAGTCCTATCTGTCCAGGGAGTTCTAAAGGTTTCCTGAATTATAAGGCTGGAAAATATTAGTTTTGATCATATTAAAATTGCTGATATTTGACAGTTTTTGATCTATAGTCGGCAATTTCAAGTGCATCAACCTAATAATTATAGATGAATTAAAGTTACTGGGTTTTACTTGAAAGATCTTTTCCATCTGAAAGCAGAAATGCTTGTTTTATTAGGCATTTGTTGTTTAGTCGATCAAAAATACCTTTGAAAGTCAGCTTTGTGCCAGCGCTGTGCTTGGTCTCATGGATATGCCATGACTAAAATATACCTGTGCCCTGGTTTGGGGGAGCCTATAGTCTAGCGAGGGAACCAATTACAATAAAGTTTCATGAGAGCTATGGAACAGAAAACACATATTGCTCTGTGGCAAACGACAAGAAGGACTTCTCATCAAAGGTTCAGAAATCATCCTGGGAGGGAGGGATTGTTCAAGTAGAATGGGGTGCTGTATAGCATGGGAGATATTAAAAGTCAGAAAAGCATGTGCTCAAGGGTAAGAAAGAGCTTGGCAATTTTATAGTGTGTGAAAGGAGATAAGGCCAGGGAAGGTAGATAGAGGCCAGATCTTAGAAAGCTAAAGTACAGCATATTTAAGATTTCAGGAAAAAGAAAGTCATTGAAGCATTTTAAGCAGGCAAATCATATATTCAGGTTTGGAAGGCGGTATAGTTTACAGTGTCCATTAAAGGTAGATTATCTTGATTCAAATCATAGTTCTGTGTTCAAGCTGTTGACATTGGGTGATTTAACGTTAGACTTTTTTTCCCTCTTCTGTAAAAAGGGATAAGGGTACCTTATTTGTAAAGTTGTCAGAATTAACTTAGATAATGCCCACTGTAAATGTGAATTACTACTTAGTTATTGTTATTATTTGTATTATCATTATTAGTTTAAGAAAGGTCATTCCGGTTACTTGAAGTTAGAATGGAGTTTATTAATTGCAGTGAAACCTGTTAGGAAATCAGGTGAGAGATGATTGTCACTTGGATTGGAGCAGTGGCAGAAGGGATAGAGAAAGAAATACTGTTTGAGAGACATATCAGAGGTAGAATCCTTGTCATTTGGTGATTGAATGTGGGATGAATGTGAGATGGAGAGGGAGGATCAGCTACACTAAATAATGTGTTAAATAAATCAACACAACACTTAAAGCTCACTTTTACCTAATAATAAGTGACAGATAATGCCCAGAAGTGTATCTTACGAGTTTGAAGAACTGAGATTGACCCTTTCTCATGTGTATTAGTTAAGCCACCAGATAGATTGGGAAGAAGGGTAAATATAATTTGAACAGTCTTTCCCCTTTTTTGTTTCATGTTTCATTTCTCTTTCTGCCTCATTACCTCTTTGGTCTGTTATCTTGTCATTTTAATTGTTAATATTAGGTTAAACTGTATATGTAAAAGTTGCCATTTGTGTAGATCAGAAAGTATTAACCAGAAATGAAATGGTTAAATATTGGCAATTTCATGTTTCATCCAATTACATTCTTTAACTGGAGCTCTGAGGGTCCATTTTGAGTTAAATTGAGTACCAGTGGCTATCTGAGGGGATGTTGCTATGATGGCCTAAGGACAAGTGGAACTGGACCCCATGAAGTAGATGACAGAACTTGCCATCATCCAGTCAGTGGGGCTTTGGGATGACATCTCGTGGCCAGGTTTTTTTGTTAGCTTTACCCAAAATGACATTGTATATATTATTTTTGGCTGTTTTTTAAAAAAACCTGCTTCAGTAATACATAGAAATAGTACATAGAAATTGGGAAATTCATAAAATGTAGAAAACCATAAAGAAGAAAATTTTAAAATTACTTGTAATTCCACCAACCAGTGAAAACTACAGTTGAATTTTAATATATTTCCTTCCACTCAGATATATACAGAAATAGTTACTGTCTTTTATAAAAAACAAGCAAAAAAAGTTGATCTTGATACTGCATTATTTTAAAAAGGAAATGAATGTATATAGATTTTTGTGAGGGCAAAGATTTTTTGCCCCCCATGTCATTAATAATTTGTCTCTTCTGAAGAAAATGTTTTTCTTTAATCCAAAACAAAACAGTTTAACTCTTGACTGATTTGATAAAATGTGGCTGTCAGGCTTTTTTTTTTTTTAAAGTTTCCTATGTGAGTATTTTGATTACAGCTCCAAGAGTGGTTTTACTAAACTAGAAACAAAGTTGGGAGAACTGTTGTACTAATGATAGTACTGTAACAACTTGTACTTTTATTGCATTTTTATTACATTTTTAATTCTTTAACATTATCAGCCAATGTAATATGTTTTTATCAGCCTAACTGTACGTGAGAAACCTGAGATGTAGAGAGAATAAGTTACATGCCTGAATTCACAAGGAGTTGGAAAGGCCTGGACTCGTGACTTTGGTGAATGCTTTTTCCATTTACTGAAACAACTCTCAGAAATCATTCCTTTTTTTTTTTTCCCCCCAATTCAGTATTTATTAAGCACTCAAAAAATGGGAGCTCAAAAATAAAGTCTGTGGCAGAGGCATAGAATAGTGAAAGTAACCTGGTTTGGCTGGAGGGCGAGGTGTTTGGGGGGATGTGGAATAGCGATATCAGGTTGGAAAGGCATCAGGGAGCCATTGACTCGTCTTGAACAGTGGAGTACCATAGCACAGCATGTGCTACTGGTGTTCAACCCGGCAAAAATAAATAGATTAGAAAAATGAGTAAGACTGAAAGTCTAGACAGTATTTAACGATGGCCTAAAGTGAAGTGTTAAAAACGAAAAGAGGAAGCGACGTGAGGGCATCGTAGAAATGGATTCCCAGGGCGCGGTGACCGCCAACAGCACGTTGAGGGAGAGAGTGGTCAAGACGATTCCTAAGTTTCATTCCTGAGCGCCTGGGAAAACGCTGGGGAAAAAACAAGAGAGGCCTGTTTGATGGGAGAAATGTATTTAACTTTGGGTGCTGTGGTTGAAGTCTCTAGGGCATCCAGGTGGAAGATGCGTGACGAGCAGGCAAGCTATGGCTGGAAAGGGGAGCTCCGGGGTGAAGTCAGGACTGGAGACATAGGCAGAGAAGTCGTCTGTGCGGAGGGAGTAATTGATGCCACGTCGTCATCATTCCTTCTTTCCCGGTACCTTCACTTGCATAGCCTCGGTGTATTTGAGGAATGAGTGACAGCAAAGTGTCCAAATGACTGTTGTGTGCCTTAGAACGGGGCAGTCACAGTGAGAGAGGGCACTTAAGGATCTAGAGGCGCCCAGCCTCCAGCAGTGCAACACGCTTGGTAGGAAAACACAGGCAGTTTTAATTGTATGAAGAGAAAGCGAGTAAAGTTGTGTGTTCCCTGGGTGCTAAGTACTGCTAAGCCCTTTTTATATACTGTCTCCTTTATTTCTCAACAACCGCGTGAAGTAGGGAGTTTGACCCTCGCCCTATAGGCGATGAAACTGGGGCTAACAGAGGCTAAGTAATTTTAGAGCAAGGATTTGAACCAGAGGGGTGTTCAGTGCCATGGGTCTTTTTACTGTGCCACCCTTTGATGTGTTGGCCAGTAATCCTGTCAAATATCGCTGTCAAGCTTGTGCTCAGGAGGTTTTTGAGTTTCTTGCCTTTGTGTAATAAGCACAGTGCTTCAGCTCTTAAAATGCAGTTAATTGAATTTTGATTATGGGTGGCCATTTGCCTGCAATGAGAAAGGATGTATATGAAACAAATAAAAAAATGAACGTTGGATCACACAGCATATATTTCCACCCAGGAGGGTAGACCTGGAATGCTTACAAATACCAACATTCCTTTTTCTTTTATTCTACTGGGTCTGTGGAATTTTATTTGGAAAGATGAATTGAGAGTCCACAGACACCTGGAGGAAAAGATAATAAAAATACACATTTTCTAATTAGCTGAAAATTGTCTTCATTTATGACGTTACCGGTAGAGGCACAGTGCTGCTATCCCAGTTGGCGCATTGTTTTACGGAGTCACCAACAAGATTGTGTGTTCTGAGATTCAAAGGCTAATTTGTACCATGGAACTTCCTGTAATTTTCAATCCTGGTAGAAATCGGTACCTTTACTTTTCCATCTTTTGATTCATATAGTTGTGTACTGCTTCTCAGCAAACTAGAAACAAGAAATGACATCTTAAAACTGCAGCATAGTGTCTAATACAGGAACGATGTAATTCCTGTTCTGTGTGTGTACTGTATCTGCAGTGTTCAGAATGGGTGAGACGCTCTTTATATTTCTCCTGAAAAACTGATTTTTAAGTTGGCTTGTTATTTTGGTCATCTTTCTTAATATCAGCCGACATCCAGTGAATCATGAGAGAATATTAATGCTGAACAGTTAGCCTTCTAGCTAGAGCTTGTGCGGCTGGATTCTGATTCCTCAGTTGCCAGGCAGTCAACACGCTTTCATTCTTTACCATTGCTCTTTGTTCCTTGGGAAAATGCTGCAAGAAAATAGGAATTTCCTCTCACCATTACCCCTCTGGCTGGCAGTGCGTTTCGGTCTAATTCCTGGCTGGCACTCTGTCCTGGTTCTTTCCCCTTTTCCTTACTAGCAGTCTGAATTCTCTTCATCGGCTACAAAGGGGATTCCAGACAGACGAGGAAACAGCTTTCAAACCCTGCACTGCGGGCATGTGAAGTTATTCCCCCACCGTGCAGTCTGGAAGTCGGGGAGCGCCTCTCTGTGATGAATCCCAATGAGCTGCTAAGGATGCCGGAGTTGTGTGCATGCACTGGCATTTTCTTTCCCCTCAGGCGTTTTCTGTCCCCTCCCCCGCTTCTTCCTTTTCCCAAGCCCCCTCGTCTTTCTATTTCCCCTCCTACTCCTTTATCCCCTCCCTCTGTGTCTCAGTTCTGCAGTAAACGGGGCTGAGGCACATTCCTGCTTTGCAAGGCTTTCTGTTAAGGATGGTTTGTGGCTTTTGTTTGGATTACAGCATGCAGAATCACAGGTAACGCTCTGAAATTGAGCTAGACAGATAAATTCCGTTGATATGTTTTCAAAGAGGCAAAATAGTACATGGGAATCAATGAAAATAAGTTATTTTAGCTAATTTTATCAGTAGTGATTATGGTCAAATGTTTTCAGAAATGCTATAAGCAGACTCCTTTGCTCCCCCAAAAGGCTCCAGTGAAAGGAAAATGGGGGTAGCTTGATCTGACTGCAGCTGATTTTGTTTCATGTTGATCATGAAAGCTTGCTGTTGCTGTGCCTCCTCTGTGGAGTAAGGACCAGTTTTGTGGGGCGCTGCTGAGGGTAGCCATGAACAGTCGTACTGGGTGGGGTAGGAAGGAGTGGGTGGGTCGATACCAGCCCGAGCTAGCCAGATTCTTTGATTTTTTTCATTGGGATGCAAAATATAAAATGCTCTCTCCTTTTCTTCTATCAGCTGTTCAGAGGAGACTCATTCCAACTCCTGCTGAAGCTCCTAATCTTCCTCCCTTCTCTTCTGCCCCTACCCCCTACCCTCACTGGCCTGAAGATATTGTACCCAGAATTTGCCTTGCCCCCCGGGCACTCTGTGTATGGTAAACCTGACTCTATGGCCACGTCGGGGACTAGCCATACAGCTGCTGCTGGCTCTCCCTGGTCCAGGATTTAAAGGGGGAGTGCACTGCAGGCAATGCACCAGAGCCGCAGCATCGCCAGCCTGGGGACTGAGGTCCTGGGGCGCTTTTACAGACACACAGAGCTGACTGCAATGACAGCGGCTGCTCCTTTGAACTGTTGGCAGCAGCCAAGCAGCAGCATGAAGTGAGAGGTCACTCCTGAGCTCAAGATGAACTCCACCTTGGATGGTAATGAGAGCGGCCGCCCTTTCTGCCTCTTGGCATTTGGCTATTTGGAAACTGTCGATTTTTGCCTTTTGGAAGTGGTGATTATTGTCTTCCTGACTGTGTTGATTATTTCTGGCAACATCATTGTGATTTTTGTATTTCACTGTGCACCTTTGCTGAACCACCACACCACAAGTTATTTCATCCAGACTATGGCTTATGCCGACCTCTTGGTTGGGGTCAGCTGCCTGGTCCCTTCCTTCTCACTCCTCCACTATCCCCTTCCAGTAGGGGAGGCCTTGACTTGCCAGGTGTTTGGTTTTGTTGTATCCGTTCTCAAGAGTGTCTCCATGACCTCTCTGGCCTGTATCAGCATCGATAGGTACATTGCCATCACTAAACCTTTAACCTATAACACCCTGGTTACACCCTGGAGACTGCGCCTGTGTATTTTCCTGATTTGGCTATATTCCACCCTGGTCTTCCTGCCTTCCTTTCTTCACTGGGGCAAACCTGGATATCACGGAGATGTGTTTCAGTGGTGTGCAGAGGCATGGCACACCGACGCCTACTTCACCCTGTTCATCGTGATGATGCTGTATGCCCCAGCAGCCCTCATCGTGTGCTTCACCTATTTCAACATCTTCCGCATCTGCCAACAGCACACAAAGGAAATCAGCGACAGGCAAGCCCGGTTCAGCAGCCAGAGCGGGGAGACTGGGGAGGTGCAGGCCTGTCCCGATAAGCGCTATGCCATGGTCCTCTTCCGGATCACTAGTGTGTTTTACATCCTCTGGTTGCCATACATCATCTACTTCTTGTTGGAGAGCTCCACCGGCCACAGCAACCGCGTCGCATCCTTCTTGACCACCTGGCTGGCTATTAGTAACAGTTTCTGCAACTGTGTCATTTATAGTCTCTCCAACAGTGTTTTCCAAAGGGGACTAAAACGCCTCTCAGGGGCCATGTGTACTTCTTGTGCAAGTCAGACCATAGCTAAGGACCCTTATACAGTTAGGAGCGAAGGCCCCGTTAAGGGATTCCATGTCTGAGGTGGTTCAGATGTTGGGTTGCTCCGTGTGTGTGTGTGTGTGTGTGTGTGTGTGTGTGTGTGTGTGTGTCTTTTTATCTCTTCGTATTCCTTGTTCACTAGAAAATCTGGAACAAAATAATTTAACTCTAAGCAATAGCAAACAAATGATCCATCCAAAAAGCCTTCTAAGTTTGCAGAAATGATTTTCTAAAAAGTGCTTTTGAATCCAGAGAATCAGGACCATGAAGATAAGTTGCTCTTGGTTCCAGTTTTTATAATGTCATGGAAATGACTACGGTTCTCAGATTTAAAGAGAATAAAGCCATATCTAACACCTCTCTCCAGCTGGCATGACTGAACCTGAGCGTGAAGTGTCAGCGTTTTAAAAAGTCATCGCTTTCTTGTTGCTTTTCCAGGTTCTTTCTAGTTGTTTGGGCTTCATATATAGTTGCTTTCTTTTAACAAGGAATATTAGAATACAGTGATGAATTAATAGGGTCTTAAATTTCCTTTATATATGCCAAAGTATAACTACATTGCAAGTTTCAACACTCATTTAGAAAACCAAATGTTTTATGTCTTATTCTCTTGAGAGAATTCGCAATACAGTGAATAATATGGACACCGAAACATTTTTTAGAATTTTGCAATTGAACCGTGATGCAAAAGTACAGTCAAATATTAGACAATTTATGAAAAACTGAGCTACTTTTTGTGCCGTGCTTCAGAGCTCTAAAGAAATGTGTGTGTAGAAAGTGGTTGTTGCAGTATATTTGCCCATGCCTTTGTGTATGTGTGTATTGAGAATATTTGAATTGAATTAGAAATCTTTTTTATAGAAAAATGTACATTTAGTTCATTTTTTAAAATAGAAGGGGGTTAATTGAGATGTTCTCTTTGTGATTACATGGAACCAACTAATAAAGTTGCAGCTAATTCTGTTTAAAAGCAGCCTTTCAGTTAGTGTTAAGGAATCCACTTTTAGATGAGAGGAGAAATTCTAATTATCTGTATCTCTTTTATTGCTCTTTTCTTTCTGGAAAAAAAAATCCTTTGAGATACAATTCTTAATAGTCTGGTTTTTTTTTTTTTCTTTTTAAGCCAAAGTACTAGCAAAATCTCTAGGATTTTGTTATTCTATAGAATTATTAATTGAGAATGCTGTGTATTTATAGCAGTGATGTTTTGTTCTTAAAAGTGATTGTCTTTAAAGCAAGAGATTTATTTTTCTATAAAGAAAGAAGGATTTCTCAGCAGCTTCAGGCACGAGAGTATTTCCTCTACTTTTCTGCTGCTTTTAATGTTTTGGAAGTCTTCAGGGGGCTTATGTGATCTCTGCCTTTGGCTAGATATCGTAATCTGAACTTGACAGTGATTTTCAGTGATATGGAAAACGGAAGAAATTCAGGGGACGTGAGTGAAAGTGGATTTCTGAATCCAAGAAAGGACATAGATATTTATAAAATAGATATGCTTTGGTTTTCCATCATGATATTAGAAAATTTCCAACCCTGTTTAAAATATAGGGCAGCTTTATGACTTTAGGTTTTAGATACCAATTTGATTTTAACCTCCAGTGTGTTCTATTTAAACTTTTTTATTTTAAGTGAATAAATTATAAAATTTAAACTTAGGATTCTGAGGTTTTTTTCCCAAAAACTTGATTGCTTTTTCTTTAATATTAGAAAATTTCATTCTGAGCTGTATCAAATTTAGAATTCATTTTGAAATTACAAGTTATGTTAGTGATATCTTTAACTGCTATTTCAAGTGGAAAACTTTTTCTGTTGGATTCTGAAAAACAGTTGTACACATTTCATCTTTATTTAAGTGGCATAGTTCTAAAAAAATATTTTTTTCAGGTATGTTGGTGAATATAATCAGATCAAATTTGCACAGTTTACTTGAGGGTTTTTAGTTCAGCAAATATGGGAATCTTAGAGACTTAATTTTAATAGAAAATTGATGTTAAATCAGTAGATTTTACTTTTGGGAGGCTGAGCCTTTTAATTTTTTCTTCCAGTAAGATTTTAGCCTGTGAGAATAGAAAAGACAAATTTTATGTTTAATTTCCTAGAAACGGCTAATTGAGCTGGTAGGTCTTTTATTGACTGGAAAGACAATTCTTTTAATAGGAGCTTTAGTTAATAGATTTTTACATTTTTGTCCTAATACCAAACTTAGATGTTATTAGAGATTTTTTTTTCACATTAGAATCTCTATCAGTGTCGCAGTCTAGTAAAAACTAAGAAGATATAATAATTTAAAGAAAAATAAAGCTCCCCTATCCCTTCTCCAACTGCTTCTTTAATATCAGATAGATATCTTTCCAGTTTATCGTGTCTTCATTGTACTGTATAAACTCTAAGGTTTTTTCCAACTATCAATTCTATTTTCACATTCATTGTATCGCTTTTTAATTTTTATTTGTGCACGTGTGTATGTGTGTGCGTGTGTGCGCGCGTGCGTGCTGGGAAAGGGGGACATGCTTGGATGCACTCATACCATCTTCTGTAGCTGGGGGCAGTCTCTATGGGATACATTTGGAGAGTTTATATTTAAGTAACCTTTTCGTCCTGGCATATTTAATGCAACATTTGATGATGTTTGGGTTAAATACCAATCTGACTAGTTCAGAATGAGAAAAAAGTATATTTTTAGACTCAATTACTTTGAGCTTGGGCAAGACAGCACATTTAGCTTTATATGGTATATGACTGATATCAGGAAGCATAAGCTTTTGGTGATTGCGTTGAAATTATTTTATAGTACACTTTAAAATAAGACTGTACTGATCGTTATATTTATAAATTAGTTTTGTTTTTGTACAGTGATTTATTAGTGAAGGTGTATTTTTTCCCTCTTAGAGCAGAAAAGCAGTTACAAAAGGACAAGTGCTCCACTTTAATGAGAGAACTATCTTACATCAGAATGAATATTTGAATTTTTCACGGACCTGTTGATTCACCCTAAATTCCATTTGGAAAGGGTTTTCTTTAAGCTTTATTGCTGCATAAATTCCTTTTTGAGCCTTTTATAATGGTTTTTCCTTTTTACTTGAATAATGGTCTCAGTATTTTAAGAATTGGGTAAACTTGAATTTTTGTGCTATAAATGCGTTGTCCATCTCCTTGAACTTGAAAATAAAGCAACAGGGTTACAGGCTCTCAGGTAACAGAGTGGTTTCTGAGACCTTTTGAAGCTTTTCAGTTTTGATTAAAAAATCTGCACAGCAGTTTTGCAGGAAATGTTTTAATTTCACTATATGTTTTTGTATCATAAAAGATTTGTTAAATAAATTATTGGCAAACCAGAATTTATTGTTATGTGAGCAGATTTTAGGAAGTTTAAGGAGGGGAGAATTGTGGCACTGAGATTTTTTGAAGTCTTCATAAATCAGTCTTTGTGTTGATTTTTGTATAATTTTTCCATTTCAGGTTGAATAAAAACTAAATATATATTAAATGTATATAGTATTAATATATTTTGCAGACTCTGGGACTATTCTAGACATTTCTTATGGCTATAAATAAGTCATTGATTTTTCAAAAATTGTAAGACAGAAGGCATCACAATATGATTAAAATGAACTTTGAACTAAGAATCAGAAAATCTAGGTTACTGATACTAATTAGATTTTTCCTCCTCTTATTAACAGTCAGCCAGAGATCACTGGTCTTTTGAGATAATCTTCTCACATAAAATACAGAGCCCAGAATAAAAGAATTAGGAAACAGAAACAATGCAAGTCTTAGAAGAAAACTTCCAAAAAAAAAAACAACCAACTAACATTTTCAGAGATTTTGCATCTATTAAAAGAGAGTAGAATGCCATAAAAACAAATAGATAGTAAGAGCTCTTGAGATTTAAAGTATAATGAGACATTTTAAAAACTCAGAAAAGTTTGAAGATAAAATTAAAGTAGGCCATATACTGAAATAAAAGACAAAGCAGATAAAAGCAAGACAATAAGAGCTTCAACCAAGGGGGTCCAGTACCAAACTAGCATGATTTTCAACTCAGTAGGTGTATTATTTTTTTTACGAAAAGCACAAACCACATTTAGGAAAAAGCGAATAAATTTTAGCAGAAGTAGAGGGAAACCAGGAAGAATAGGTTTAGAACATTATACTGAAGTAGAAAATGAGGCATAATAGCACCATATTACTTAGGGCCCTATACAGAGCAGTTTCCTATTCATCATCTCATCCTCCTAGGAAGACAGGCAAAGGGAATATTATTTCTCCTTTACAATTGTGGAAACCAAGTTTTGGGGCTGTCAGACCTTTTTCATTCCTATTCCAGTATGTCACTATACCTCATGGGTATCTATTTGGATCCTTTTAGATTTTAAAATTTTGTTTTTTTACCAAGAGAAGACAGTGGATACTGGAAAGCATCTTTGACATCAGAGGAAGGAATACGTGAAAGTAAACAAACATGCGTGTGTGTGTAATGAGTATGGTATACTGGTGTACAAGTGTCTACAGCGTATGACCTGGCATGAGATCACGAGAAGAATGCAAAGTACTGTTTAGTATTCATAGATAAGGAGATATGTGTTAGACAATTTCCTTAGAAAACAGTATACGAGATGGGCTAGGCTCTGGGTAGAGAAGGATTTCTATAGTCTTATGTCCCTCTTACCCCTTAAAATTAACATAAAATATCCAGCTGGGCAGGATTAATGAAATCCAAAGGATCGATAGATAAAGGACCCTAATAAAGTGACCTACAATATGTGACATGAGAAAGCCCTTAGCAAAGTAAAAAGCATATCTTTACGTTAAATTACCATGACTGTAGTCACTTACGGGTTTAGTGCCAAAAGATTGTATTGTCAGATCAAAATAAAAAAGTAAGAGTCTTTCAAAGTAAAACTTTAAATTCTGTGTCTATTAGCGTTCCGCAAATACTTGTTGAACTGAATTAGTAAGACAGTATTTTGCGAGGGGAAACAAAAGTTAAAGCATTGAACAGCATGGTTTATTTCTGAAATTTCTTCCAGAAAGACTGGGGAAACCCCCATTGCCAACACCATTTATATTTATAACTAACTAAACTTAAAAAAAAAAAAAAAAGCATTCGTGGGTCTCTGTCTTCATTGGCCCCTGGGGAACAGAATCTGACTCAAAAGACTTCTTCCTTATAAAAGTTCTTCTTCATGACATATTTGTAAGGATGGGAACCATTACTACTAAGATTATGTTAACATCCTATATTGTTAACATCATACCAAGGATGAGTATTGTAGCCTACAGAAATAAAGTTAAAAGTAGAAGTAAAGTTAAAACAAAATTAGATCCTACTTCTGGCAATTTATTAGGTAATGTTAATCTGTCTGAACTTCAGAAGGGTACTCACCTTTAAGTGAAGATGACACCAACATTATAGGAGTTGGTTCAAGATCAGATATATATTATACTAATAGAAAAGCTCTTTATGTCATTACTGTGATTATTTTATACTCTTGGATCACTTTTTTTTTCTCCTGAGTGAAAAGAGCATGGATTTTGGAATCTCTGACTCTTAGTTTTTTACTCTGTAAAATGATTTTTACCCCCTTGGTAGAATAATTGTGAAAATTAGCTACTGTCACATCTTAAGTGTGTAGAATTGTGCATGGTGGCATCAGAAGCTCAGTTAAAGGTTGCTGCTATTACTTCTTTGTCACACAGAGGTCAGAACCTCCCAGTGACTTCCAGAGTTTGCTGCAAATCGACATTTTTCCTCAGAGGAAAGGCTCTAAGTGAATGTGGAGCAGCTAGGTGGGCTTCATTTTCTCTGGGATCATAAACCCCGGAAGCCCAACCTTGATGGTTTCCTCTGTGAAGATACTGATGTGTTACATATCTTGTCCTGCTTTTATAGATGTTCTGCAGGAGGATTAGTCCCATACGGTTCTCAGACATTAGGATATATATATTTAGATGTACTTAATCACGGAACAAGTCGTGGGGCCTTACAGTAAAAGCTTTAATGGGCTAGAGCTAGAAAGGAAATTTGGGACTGAAATAGTAGAGGTATCGCTTTAGTTGAACTTTCAAAATGAGTTGTATTAGGAAAAAAAATTTGTGACCAAGGATATTTTAAGCTTCACAGGCCTGATTCAGAGAGGGACCATTTTATACACTTAAGGGATAAAGAATTCATGTACTGCGTTGTGATTAAAAGTATGTTCTTGAAAGGCAGACAGACCTGGGTTTGAATCCCAACCCTGTTACTGACTAGTTGTGAGACTTAGGGCAAGATACATAGTTCCTCTTAGTCTTAGTTATCTTAACTAATAGCTCTATTTTATACAAGTATCGTAACGATTGAGCTAATGCATGTGATGCCCTTAGCACAGTTCCTGGCACTCAGTATAACATTCAGTGCATGTTAGCTGGTGCTGCTGTCTTCCTTGCGAATAGGGCAGCGTGGATGAATCAGAGGTTTCAAGTTCAGGTATAATGGAAAGTAAGGCCAAAAAGATAATTTGGGGCTACCTGATCCAAAAGAAATGCTAAGGGATTTGCTTCTAATTAGGAATTGGAGATGGACTTAAGATTTTTGAGTAGGTGAATGATATAAATATAGAATCTCAAAGTGTCAGAGCTAGAAGATACTTTAAAGATCATAATCCAGACTCCTTGCACACATGGGATTCTAGTCCCAGAACTGGAATCCAGGTCTTAGAACTGCTTTGGACTCAGTTATGCCACAGAATAAGTCCAAAACATTGTTCAACGTTTGTCAAGTGCTTAGAAAATAGGAGTTTCCAGTAGGTTTGGAAAAAAAGAAAAGTGTTCAGATTTTGGTGTGTTTTAAATAAAATAAGTAAAAACAGTCTTTCCATCGGTACTTTGAATCAAATAAATTAAGATTTGCAAAATCTTAATTAGAAAGTTCTTTTGATTACTGGCAAATACCTCAGAAATGTTTGTTAGAGGAGATAAAAAAGATTATGAAATTGATGATTCTAGAATACCTTCATTGGTATTTATAGTATTTGTACTTCTGGAGAGATTATAGGGTAAATTTTTTGCTTAAATAAAATTGAAGCTCACTGCTCGTCCTGTACCTTTTAAAGTTGCTATTTCCCAAGAATTTTAAATAGAAAAAAATAATTGAGCTCCACGAGGGCTCTTACTAGCTATGTAGTAAGGTATTACTGCATAGATACTAATAGACTTTGGTTGGTAGTATACCTGTGTGCTAATGATTTTTGAGTTTTTAGGTCAATAGAAAAAGTTCTAAATAATTACAGCTTTATACATTAATGATGAAGTAAGATAGCTTTTAAATATTGTTTCTTGATAATTGTTTCTTAAGATTAGTTTTTTAATAGAAATATTAAAATCTCAATCATGATTTTTCTTTTATATTGGGACTCAAGGACACATAATTTTAGACTGAAAGTTATATAAAAATATGTAATTGAAATAAATGTTGAAACCCAGAACATGTACCTATAGTCTACGAATATGTATATGAATGCAGACCTCTTACAGAATTATAAATGCAATTCAACAATTCACTGATTGAGATGTTTGTGACCAATATTGTTCACACACAGATTCTCATTTTAATGTTCGTTAACTGTTACAAGAACAGGGAACTCTGTAGAGTTGTAAAGTCCCATTTTAACATACCTAGCCATTTTGCAGCTGCTATATATTTTTGCTACTTAACAAATATACTTAAATCTGGCTTAAGACTTAACTTTCAGAAGAAACTAACTTTTTAAAGTAAAACAGTATTTTAAACATGAAACATTCATAAACATTTTCTTGAAAATCACAATTTGATTGACTTGGTTATATAAAAATATAGCTTAAAGAATGTTGTTCTTGATCATTAATGTGTATGTGGTGTGTTATGAGTGAATGATTTGAGAAGGTTTCATTTTTAGCATATGTTTTATAAAATCTTTAAGCAAATAGCATAAGTCAAGCAATACAGTCTGTATTAAGCTGTATTAAGGGCATTTGATATAGAATTTTGCTCAATAGTATTAAAAAATATTGAAATAAGTCTTCATAAGTCATCACAGTTACCAGAAACATTTGTTGGGAATATGACTTTGTATATATCATGATTTTGTGTCCTAATTTAGCTGACTCAGAAATTACTTCCCCTACTACTTTTTTACTCAAAATGACACTTTTTGTGTTCACTTTTGTCAGATAACAATTCTTGAGTATTTCTTGTTCCTTAGGCCTCTCCACGGTAGATTACTGTGAAGGCGAATCAACAGTAGCAGACCAGGAAAGGTTGACAGTGCAGCTAGCATTTATGCCTTATCTATACATGATTTGGCCAAACATTGAATAATTTTCCTGTGGGAAACTTGAGCCCTAAAAGGAAATGAACATAGCTAAAAGGCTGCATATCACATGGGACTTAGATTTATTTTTAGAATAGCACTATAATGCCATATTTGGATTGAAACAATGTGATAGCAGTACATTATTTTATTAAAGAGAGCTATCTTTTCTAAAGAAGTCATCTGATTTTCTGTTACATTTGTGTGCTATAGGTTCAACATAATAAGTATATAACTGTTCAGTTGATATAGTGCTAAAGTATGTATTAAAGTTAGAGGCGCTTACTTGGCAAACATTCTAGAGACTGCTTTCTGCGTCGGCTTTCTGTAGTAAAGATTCTTTGGCAGTTCGTTGATTATAGCATATAGTTGTCATTTGGAGGTAAGTTCTTTTCTTTTTTGGAAGGCAAAAAGAGAGTAAATAAGGATTAGTACCTGTGGGGATTGGTATAGTTATTTGATTATCTTGAAATGGAAGGAGCTCTTTACCAAATGAGGCGATGATTATAGAGAAACCCAAATGGATTTTTGCCTCTGAGAAATGATTTTTTTTTTTTTTTAAAGATAATCAGCAAAGATATTTCATAGTGAGTTCTACAGTGTTTTGGTTAACATGGTTCATAGGTTAAAAAAACACTTATTGCACCATTTATATTTTGTGTCAGTTTTTCTGCTGCCCAATTTATCTTCTTTATAATTTCATTTGGATTAAGATAAATTATGATGTTGGTAAAATACAGTGGATTTTTAAATTGCATCTATCTAAAATTGCAGATTGGAGACAGACTACTAAGTCTCAAACATAGAAAAATCTGCCAAATACACATTTTTGTTCCTTGGCTTCTCTCTCATGGTTGGAAATAGGCCAACATTTTAAGTCCCAGGTATGATAGGAAAGAGCCACCACTGATGTACAAGGCCTATGTTACCTGTTTTCCATACAGTATCTCATTTGCTTCTCATAAATTGTGAGGCAGAGACCATTGCATAGATTTTACAGATAGAGATATTAAGGCTCAGACTAACAGACCTGTTCAAGGTCACATAATTAAAGTGGGAGAGGAGATATTCAAAGGCAGAACTGCCTGACCCCAGAGTTAGAGTTCTGTCCATTATATCAGGGGTCCCCAGCCCCCCACCCCCACCCTGGGCTCCACAGCAGGAGGTGAGCAATGAGCAAGCAAATTAAGATTCACTTGTATTTGCAGATGCTTCCCAGTGCTAACATCACTGCCTCAGCTCCACCTTAGATCATCAGGCATTAGATTCTCATAAGAGCACCAGTCCCTGGTGCCAAAAAGGTTGGGGACCACTGCATTATATTGTGTGATCTAGGTAGAGCACCTACATTCGGACTTTTCCATTCTTTTTCAAGTCCAACTCCAGTCTTCACATTGTTGTGGCCAGATTCTGAAATACTTTCAGTTACTTCCATGTTTGTGGAAATCTGGTTCCAGTTTGCTCTGCTGATGTGTCAGAGCCTGTGTATGATATGTTTGGAATGGAAATTTTAAAGCATTAATTGCTGAATACCTACACAATATTTTATATGTTTAAATATGATAAAGATCAATTTCTAGTCTCTTCTTGGTTCAGCTTTTGGAGTCTCTTAAGTGTTATTTAGTGACGTTTTTACTAGAATTATGATTTTTGCCTTCAAGAGCAAATCCCTAAGATAAATATACAAAGCAGTATGTACCCACAAATCTAGTTTCCACTAACACCCCTGCTGCTGCATTAGCGTAGAAGAACAGCACTGCAGGTCGAAAGGGAACTGATTTGAAGAACAGTGGTGCTAGTCCCGTAGGGACAAGTAAAAATACGTGTGCATAGGTACACATGTTAAGTTCTTAAATGTGAATTTAAGATAAAGGTGTTTTTGCCTTGTTAGTATTAAGTGAACCCATCAATCAAGTATTTATTTATAGAATTCTTGTTGATTAGACTATGAAATAGACTCGAGGGGCTTTTTATACAAATACACTGTACCGCATATTATTGAGGTATTGAGGAACTTTATTAGAATACTTATAATTCAACAAAATAGGAAAATGTCAGTAACAAACATTTGGAAAGTAGAGTTGGAATGGGAAGACAATACAGCTGTACAGGCCATGAGATGCTGTGTTGTTTGGACTGTGAATTTAGTTTTGAGCTTTCTGGAGGCCAAAACAAAAATGGACATTCAGTCATTGTCCATGGGAAAAAAAATACTCATCTTTCTTTAGGAGAAAAAGAATTTCCGATAGGGATGCTGAGTAATGCAATAGATGTCCTCACCTACCTCACTATGTAATATAAGGTGTCAGTTGCTGTTTTTTTAATGTTTGTTTTTGTTTTTTGGATAGTCTCAAAACATGCCGGCCCAGAATATTTAAAAGATTACTGATGGTTGTTTTTGTCTGAAGTAATTAAGATACATGGTGGAGGCCTCCTAGCACTTACAGAAAATGCCTTTTCTTTGATGAATTTACAAGAGGGCTGCATGTTAAGGTTTTTTTGTTTGTTTTTTTTTAAACTTTGTTTTTATGTTTAAGAGCATCATATATTTTTCTGTTTACATGTCATTAGGGCCTTAGTGGTTTCTGCTTTTTCATAAACACTGAGCAGCTTTCATCCAAGGAAGGACCTTCTTATGAAAAGCACATTTCAGTCTTTGTGTCATGTTGATTTTTAGTTGTGAGTCTAGAAAGCAAAAGCATTTTATTGGGAATTATATACTGGTAAGAGAATTTCTTCACTTTTATAATATACTTATTCGGGTTAATGTGGGCTAGAGAGAATCTAGCCCCATGTCCTCATCTCCTAGCCAAGTGATATAACTTCTTTCCTCATTAGTCAAGTAGGAGAAGTACTAGAACCTACTTCAGAGGGTTGCTAAGATAGATCTATATGATTTAGCTATATATAAGGTGCTAAAATAATGGTTACAGTTCCATCTTAGCTCATTATTATTGCTTAATTATTTTTAAGTCTGTCAAAGCGAATTTGTCAAAATTACTTCCGACAAGCTGTAGCTTGTTTCTGTTTTATTCTGTTATCCAAAATATTACATGATAGCTTTTGAGAAAGTATGTATAACATTCTTGACTAAATTTAAGAAGATCTAATTTTTTCTTTAGGCAGTAAGGCTACTTTGGAAATAATCTTCCCTGTGCCGGTTATTTCTCATGGCAGCCTTCCACTGCATTTTCTTTGTTTGGGTACTTTCTTTTTCTTCCTGCCATTCTTAGCTTTCTATTTTTCAACTTGAGTTTACAAAGGGTGTGTATTCAAAGGGTTTCCGCCAGTTCCCAGTACCTTGTTAATCCTGAGAAGTTACCCAGTGGGCCAATTCTCACAGTAAGGTATAAAAATAGTAGTCCAGAAAAATTACAGAATGTGGTACCAGTGTAACTTGAACTAATGGACGACTTTCAAAACCAAGATGGGAAGAAGAATACAACGCAAACATTGTCATTCCCTTAGATTTTCTCTGCACAATTTATTTTAGAAGAGCCTTAAAATGTTTTAAAGTTATGAAGCCTCACCATTGCTTTATGTACATTAAAGGAGCATAAGAATTAGGGCAAGAAAGAAATTATCTACATATCAGTCACATGAGCAGAACCTACTTTTGATTTGTGCTGAGCTTATTAAACCAACAGTGTTCATTTCACCAGTTTTATTCCACAAATTCAGTCCAGCATTTTTTTGATTGCCTAATTATTTATTACTGGTACGTGAACTTCGGTGGCTTAACCTCAATTTCCATATTGAATAATTAGGAGGTAATATCCTTTTCTCTTTTAATAAACTTTATTTTTAAGAACAGTTTTAGATTTATAGAAATATTGTGAAAATAGTATAAGGTGTTCCCATACACCTTGTAACTGTTTCCACTATTATTAATCATCTTAACATTGGTATGCTACATTTGTTAATATTAATGAATCAATGTTGATGCATTATTATTAACCAAAGTCTGAACTTTATTTAGATTTTTAAATTGTTACCTAATGTCCTTTTTCTCTTTCATAGCCCATCCAGGATACTGCATTACATTTAGTTCTCATGTCTCCTTAGATTCCTTTCGACTATAACAGTTTCTTAGACTTTCCTTGTCTTTGATGAATTTGACAGTTTTGAGAATAGAATGGCCGTCAACTGGACTCTGTCTGGTGTTTTTCTCATGAGGCGTATGAGTTTTGGGGAAGAAGAACACATTTTAAAAGTGCTGATATTTCAGAGTGCAGTTTTTAATGAAATTATTACCAGCAATGCCTGTATTATTCCATTATGTGAACATAACATAATTTATCTCTCTCTCTGTTGATGGGCATGTGGGGTTTCTAGTTTGGGGCTATTACAAATAAGGTTATTATGAACATTTTTGTACATGTTTTGTTTCTCAGATGTATGTTTTCGTTTCTCCTGGGTCATACTTAGGAGTGGAATTGCTGGATCTGAGTAGATGTGTATTTAACTCTATAGAAAACTGCCCTGTACTTCATCAAAGTGGTTATCTCATTTTATACCTCTATTAGCAAAAATTGGGAGTTCCGGTTGTTTCATATCTTCACCAACATTTGGTATTGTCTTTTATTTTAGCCAGTCTCATACGTTTCAGTGTGTATCTTTAATTTCTGAGCTGTATATATACTGTTTGTACTGATGCTTGAAATGTAAGGGACAATGTACTGCTATAATTACAGAGTTTCATTTAAACCTTTACTGCATAGGAGATGAAGAAACGCTGTATACAGACTTTGAGAATTGACTTTGTAAAATGTAGTAAACATTTTAAATTTGTAATTACATGAAAAAAAGCATGTGTTCAAAGGAATATACATTTCAAGTCACTGCAGCTTATTTGTGACAATTTCTACAGATAAAATGTATATGCAGTTAATCAGAAGTAGCATGCCAGTGCATTTAAAATCAATTAAAAAATCTTCTCTCTTAGTCAAGTTGCCCATGACAAATTACTGTGTCGTACATTTAGAGCGGGGCTTGGCACACTGTGGCCTGGGGGGCAAATTCATCATGCTTCTCGTTTTCGAAAATAAAGTTTTATTGGAATACAGAAATGCTTGTTTATTTACATATTGTCTGTGGCTCCTTTTGCTCTACAAAGGAGAGTTGAGTAATTGCAACATTGAATGGCCAGAAAAGCCAAAAATATTTTCTGTCTGACTCTTAATAGAAAAAGTTTGTAAGATGTTAATACTGCATAATCATGCGGCATTATAGTTTTCTTCTGGGGAGTAAAGCTATTTTTCTTGATGATAAATGACGCCAAAACATAAAACCAGCTGATAAGAAAAGAGAGAAAGAAAAACTACTTCAGCCATAAATTCAGTAATTTTCAGGACATATCAACTGACAGTGGTTTCACTGTTCTCTGTTCTTTTAAGTTTATATCTCTGCACGATTGCCTTACGTACATTGTAAAAGCTTGTTTGTTAAGGCATTTTACCAACTACAGTCTGGTTGAGAGGATGTATATGGTTGACTTAATCAATTTGGCCATGAATAACGGTACCCAGTGTGCACTATGCCAGCAAGCTCCCTGTATCACCTACATTGATGTTAACTCCTTAGAAATAAAAGGCCTATGTATTGCATAAACCTTCATTTTATAGACACTTGGGTTTGGATGTTTTGTAAAAGATCTTTGCTATGTTCTCTTAGGACAGAATCATCCATAATGTTATGTGGTTTGTTTTTAGAATCTTTTCAAAATTAATGATGTCATTATTCTGATAGGAAGTTACTAAATTTGTCATTGTTAGAATTTCTAAATCATATTTTACAGCTTGGCTTCTGGCAAGTCAAATGGATTTATTCCCAAGTTTTTCAACATGTTCCCTAAGACCAAATATTTTAATCACGCGGTTCACATGGAGCTCTTCTATTTATTATCAATCTTGAAGGCATCAAAAATTCAGCATGTGATTTTCAAATTCACCTTTTTTCAAGGGCATTTTACTCCTTAATTCTTTGATGACTCCCATGATCAATAGATGAGGGATGACAGATTGATGAGAACTGATCAGTTACAGAATATTTTTAGGTTTTGTTGTTTTTCTAACTTATGTGCATTTGAATTTCTAAATTATATATATCTAATAACTGTGGATCCTTTTCAAGTTATCGTCATCATCATTCTGATATGACATGTAATTAGCATAAATATTTTGGAGCTTTCCATATTCCTCTCAATTTTTAATGTAATTTTCTAACTTTCATGCTTGTCTTAAGCCACAGTCTGCTATTCTTAGCATGTTTGAAAACTTCCGTTGTTGTTTTATATAGTAAATTCATCTGACATTTAAAAAAATCATAATTCTCTTTTTAAGTGGATAGTTCAAGTGGAGATATAATTCAGGAATAGAAGTTACAATTTTTTCAGAATAATTTCTTGTAACTGCACTCCCAAAATAGGTCAGTAATATGTCTGTTCATCATTTCTGGAAAGTTTTGTTAATGTGAAATTTATCTGAATCATTGTTTTTGTGCTTTAAGTCACCCTTCCTTTTTTTTAAGTTCCAAAACCTTTCAGAAACTGCTTAATGCTGCTTTGGATTATTATCCTTCAGTACTTTGAAATTAAAAATTCTGATTTTTCAAGTCTCCATTTGATTTAATTACTTTCTTCAGAGCGTTCCAGGTAGTGGCTCTCTTATTGCACGAGAAATCATTCTCTTTGGCAGACATTTGGGTTGCCTGTCTCGTGGTTTTAATTGACATTGCCCTGATAGCTACCTTTTCATTTGCTTATTTGCTATGTATATAGTTTCTTTCAGGAAGTATCTGCCTCAATTTTTGTCCATTTTATTAATCATCCCTTTATGTTCTATATATATGGTGCATACAGTTCCTTTTTAGATACAGGTACTGCTTGCCTATATCTTTTAATGGCATGTTTTGTAAACAAAAATTTAGTTTTAATGAAGTCAATGTTTATCTTTTTTTCATGATGATGTTAGGAGTGAGATAAGTTTTTCTCATGCTGCAGTTTCAAAATTGAAGTTGGGACTATTTATAGTCCCTTGTTAGTTAAGCTATTCATGAAACATATTTATTAATGATAAAGATTTCTTAATTCCCTAGCAAAAAATATACACCTCTGATTCTCTGTGTGTTTCTATTTCACATTCTGTTTGTTAAAATTAAAACTGAGTTCAGGAGAATTCATATACCCTAGATTGAAAAAAAATACCCCATAATTATATAGCACATATTTAGGATATAAAAACCCCCTCTTCTTATTATTTCTCTTGATAATTGCAGGATGGTTTGATTTATTTTACATTTCGAGCTAAAAGACTCAAAAAAGTCTTTTATTCTGTTCTGTTTCTCATGACAGTTCTTTTCTCCTGTCTGAATTTTACACAATTTGGAAGGTATTAATGAATCAATCATTACAACGTTCTTGTTTTTTGTTTTTTTTTCTTTTCTGATATTTAGTTGGGATGTCTTTTAAAAGATTCGGTTAATAAGGTTCTTTTCTGATTTAGTTTGGTGGTTTAGTCACTTGGGTCTTGAACTAAACATTAACATTAGGGATCCTGGTTTGGGTGAAGCTGTGGACCACATGATCGTTGCTGTCGCTCAATCCTAAAGAAGCGTTTCGACTTCTCAGGTATATTTATTAAGCACTGACTGTTTGCCCTGCATTGTGCTGGGCTCTGTGGAAGTTACAAAACTGAATCATAGTCCCTGCTCCTGCGTGACTAGTTTTAGAGGGAAGATAAGAGAGGCAAAAATAAAAATAGTATATATTCAAGGTACCATACGTGCGAGTGTGTTCTGTGTATAGGTTGTGTGTGTGTGTTCACAGGACAGCCCCAGCTCTCAGCATTGCTGGAGACTTCGCTTCCTATCACTTTTACCAAGTGTTTTATATATACATGTTGGGCACCGTTAGAAGCTCTCTCTGTATTTATAATTTATACATACAGTTAATGTCACCCTCACTACAACTTTACAAGGTGGTGGTATCAGCCAGAGAAGGTAAGAAACTTACTTAAAGTTTGACTAGTAAGTGACCGAACCAGCTTTCTGACTCTAAGCTATGCCCCTGGTTCTAAGGCCTTAAGATAAATATGGATTTACATCATTTTTATCATTTAGGTAGATATACTTAAAGTAGTACTGGGAACTCTTACTCTTTTTCTTTTTTTAAAAAAAACCAAGAGCTCTTAATCTAAAGGGCTTGAAGAATCCTACGTCTGGTTTCTTTTTTATTTGTATGAGTATCCCTTTTTGTTTTTCCATTGTAATTGGAAATAAATTCTATACATAATTTATGTCCGATAAAATTCACAAATTTTAAGTGAACGATTCAATATATTTTAACCATAGATGCAATGGATAATATTTCCATCACTGCAAAAAGTTCTCTCATGTCTCTTAAGAATCAGCCTTCCCTCTTTAACCCTAGTCTCTTCCAAACACTGATTTGCTTTCAATAACTCGTGATTTTTGCCTTTTATAGAATTTTATATACATGGAATTATAGATAATAATCATTTGTGTCTGGCTTCTTTCACTTAGTATAATGCTTTTGAGATCCATCCACATCACGTGTATCAATAGGCTTTTCCTTTTCCATTGCTGAGTACTATTCCACCATGCGGATGCAATTTCTCCCCTTACCCATTTGAGTACATCTGTGTTGTTTCCAGTTTGGGTTACTATGAATACAGCTGCAGTGAACATTTAAGTTCAAGTCTTTGCACATGTTCACATTTTCATTTCTCTCGGATAAATACCTAAGGTTGGAATCACTGAATTGTATGGTAAATGTAAGCTTAACTTTACAAGAAACTTCCAAACTGTTTTCAAAGTATTTTTGCCATTTTGCATTCCCACCAGCAATGTATGGGAGTTCCAGCTGATTCACACCCTTTGCCAACACTTGGATCTTTTTAATTTTAGCATTTAGTGGGTGTATAGTGGAATCTCATTGTGGTTTTAATTTATATTTCCCTGATGACTAATGATGTTGACATTTTTTCATGTGCTGATTTGCCATCTATATATTTTCTTTTGCAGATTATTTATTCAATTTTTTCTACCATCCCTCCCCTCCTTTTAAAAGTGTTTGTCTCCTTTACTTTAAGAGTTATATTCTGGATACAGCTTTGGTATCAGTTAGATTTTATAGGTATTTTGCCTTGGTCATGGCTTACATTTTCATGTTTTTAACAGTGACTTTTGAATACTAAAATTTTTTTTAATTTTGATAAAAGTCCAGATAATTATTATTATTTTATTTTTCATGACTCATAGGGACCCCTCTAGGTAGCCCTGCAGCTCCCTCTGCTCAGCTTTTCCTGGCCATTATCCTGACCTACAAATTCTAGCGCCCTTGCCCTCCTCGAATTCTGCTGTCTCTCTCCTCAACTCGGGGAGACCCTCCCCACCCCCAGCTCTGCTTCCGTTCCCGCCGCATGTGCTGCATCCGGGAAGCTGGCACCGGGCAGTAGCTGCCACCGTCTCGGGCCTCACCTTGGATTTTGTCCTTTCGTCAGCAGTCACCACAGTTCTGAACTGCTTAACTGTTGTCAAGAACGTATTACGTGAAGGCAAAGGCACTGTCTCTGAAGGTTTAAATAGTTTACTGGTGAAGAAAGACCATAGGCTTTAAAGTTAGTTCAGATCCCACAACTGTAAAGTATTAATGACCCTGGGAACATAATTACCCAAAGGCCAGAGAAATTACTGGACAAGAGAGGACTATCACTTTCATTTTTCATCTTGAAACAGGAGTGTCAGACCCTTGTACGGTGTCCTGAATATGATCCAGTCTCGTCAAGGAGAATCAATGCTATTATCGTCTTAGCTGTGAAGACAGTGCTTTGTTAGAATGGAAGTTCATGTTTCTGTGCTCCATTTTTTTTAGCATGTGAGCAAATAAATTTTAGCAAGAAGACATTAAAATTAGCTGGGTGCTTGATATGTTTTATGAAGGATCGTTGACATTATGGACATTTGTTTTAGTTAACTCATTACAAAAAGAGTTTTTCTCAGTTGGCAAAAGCGAGGGATATTTTCTTGTAGCCTGCTTGAGTCCTTTGGCATATAGTGGACTAGCTTCATACTGAGTAGACTGCTATGGGCATTTTTATGCTATTTGCCCCTAGGATAAGGCCCAATGAAGTGGCTTTTCTTTTCCATTTGATAACCTGGCACATGGGCTTCGTACCAAAAGATCAATTAAAGCAGCAATTTTTGTACCCAGTTTTTTTTTCACGGGAGCGTTTTACCTCCTTTTGAAACTAGGTTGAGTATTTTCCTATGGGAAATCTATTTTGAATAACACATTTTATCTCTTAAATAGAAAGGTCACCAGCTTTACTTTCTTGGCAGTAGGGATGGGGTACACATCAGGTGTATAGAGGGAAACAAGTTGCTTTTCTTCCATCCTTTTTTTTTTTCTCCTTTAATATTTGATTTTGATTTTGCTCGAATAGTTAGTTCCCGAGGACAGTAACTCTGGGCATGCATCTATCACACATGATAGGTGTGTACCTATCCCCTGCTCCATTTTAAAGCATGGGAAAACCTTGTATAAACCCAGACACATACGTGATTGACTGCTAAACCGTCTCTTTCCTGTGTCTCTGCAGGAGTCTCCCCAGGACAGTGCTATCACCCGAGATATTAACCGGACGTTTCCAGCCCATGACTACTTCAAGGATACCGGAGGAGATGGACAAGATTCCTTATATAAAATATGCAAGGTATGTCATGTCAATAAAAAAAGACAGTTTTGAATGGTCTATCTGGTTCTTCGAGATATGCAGAAGATAACTATAAAGTATACTTTGTATTTGAGGAAGAATGGAAAAAAAAAAGGAGAGAAAAGGCTTTGTAAAATCACAGGTAAAAACAACTATTTCAAGCAATAATGAACAGAAATTAATTGGAAACAGTGGCAGAGCATCTTTTACCTTTATAATTAGGATTTTCGGATGACAGTCCGTCTCCACATTTAGACTTTCAAAAATTGGTTTTGTAAAACCAGTTGAGTCCTGTAACATTGCAAACTCCTTTTCAGTATGCACAGTGTAAGTGATGAACTTGGCTCCTTAGATGCATCCAACAGTAAGAACTGCAAATGCCCATCATGGTGGACTTTTAAAACTGATGTCTGTCAAAAGATCTGTACCTGAAAGCTACAAAGGAAATGATAGCCTGTTCAATTTCAACAATTTGTTTTCCAGTAGATTTTGGTACTTCGGAGCCATAGGACTAAAAGAAGGAGTTGGGGCCAGAGTTCTTTAACCTTCTTCTGTCCTGAGAACTAGTTTTTAGTCTTGTCTTCCCAAAACTAATCGAGTACCTATTTAGCACCTACTATATATGAAGTACAGTCAAGGCACAAGACGTGCTCTTAAGGACCTTACGTATTATGATTGAAAAGGCAAAACTTAACAACTAGTTTTAGGACAGGCTAGCAATAAAGGATGATTCTCCAGTGATAAACTAGGTGCTATAAACTATAAGGGCAGTTAGAATTTGGAGAAGTGTTTCTTGGTTTTAATTTTATACTCCATAGGATGCAGAAAGCTATGATTTGTTACAATACTCCTGTCCATATTATGTTTAGTTCTGTCTCTCTTAATTATAAACAGTCTTCATCTTTCCCCCCATGCCATTGTTTTACTAAAGATGCAGTCATTTCTCCATTAGTTTTCAGTTCCTTCCTTTGGCCATGTTGAGTTTGATAGGATCGACGTGTCTTACAGCCATCCTTCCCTCTCTGGTCACTGCCCTGGTACATGTCTCTGTCATCTGTTTCCAGTACTTTTACAAATGCTGCCTTGGATTAGTTTCCCTGCCTTTGGATTCTAGCCTATTTATCATTTTATCCGCATTGACCCTAGAATTGAATCACTTCAGTGACCTCCACTGAAGCCTTTAATGCTTCTCCATAACACACAGAATGGAGTAAAAATTCCTTAGTTTATTATCTGGTCCTGGATTACTTAGCATTAAAGCCATTTTTAATATATCCGGGTTTACTCCCAAAATATTTTATGCTTCAACCACATTGAACTTCTCATTGTACTCTGGTTAATTTACTTGTCGAACTTCCCAACTGAATTGTGAAAGTCTCAAGGGCAGGAATAATTTTTTATATATATTAGCATGTGTAGCACTTGGCACAGTGCTTGGCATATGGTAGGTGCTCATTGAATATTGATAGATTAAGGATAAGCCTTTTCTTCTCCATATTTCCTTGAACCTTATAGCCCTTTCTTCTTTATATTTCTAATAGCCTCCTTGAACCTTATATTCCAAACATTTTCCAAATGTGTCACTTACTTTCATGTCTGTAGGAAATCCTTCAAGCTTTTCCATGAGCCTGAAAAATATGCTCCCTTCCATTCTCTACCTATAGAAATTGAATACATTTTCATCCGAGTACATATTGAGTAAGCCATGTGCTGAGCACTTTACATGAGAGGACTGTGAGTAAACACATCAGCTCTGTGATATAAATACTATGATTATTCTTATCTTACAAATAAAGAATATAAATAACGGGTCTGAGATCCAGACCGAGACCCTAACTTAGCTGTTGTGGGATTTGAGCCTAACTTTGACCAACTCCGAAGCCTCTGTCTTTCTTGCCAGTCGTCTGTTGATCAATACCTCCGCAGACATTGTCACACTGCTTTCCACAGAGCTGTTTTGGCATATGCTGGTTTTTAACACAGTCTTAACAACACTAGTATTAACACTTGTTAATTTTTACAAATTCGGTGAGTGCAGAGTGGTGCCTTGTTTTAGAGACAGATCATTTCTAAGCCCTTTGGACATCTTGTCTTTGGAAAAGTATGTGTTTCTTATTTTGTAGCCCTTTCGTCAGATAAGCTTTGATGAAACGGGAGATAGGATTATATTGAATTCTACCTGAATTTATGAATACATGATTTTTTATATATATATATATATATATATATATATATTTAAAAGCTAGAGTTTCACCAAAATTTAATGATAAAATCCATCTCTACATTAACTTCATTTTCATCTAATAAGCATTGGCATAACATTTCGCTAAGTGTTCTGAATTCTAAACATACCCAATTCTAAATTGCTTCCGTAGGATTAGAGGAACCTTGGCACAAAGAATAAGTGGAGAAAAAAGGAATTTCACTCGAAATAAATTTGTCAAACAGGAAATAGCATCTTGAATCTATAGGAATTCCCCTTCCCACTACAGCTCACATAAGAATATTAATCATAAAAACAAGACTCTGAAAAACAACTCAAGAACCAAAAAAGTAAACCACAAGGAATGTTAGATGTCAATATTCTGTCAAAGATAATTTTCAGAAGAGAGGGATAGTAATCATCTGCTGCCAAGAAAAATACTGAATAAGAATTCCAGAGGAACCACAGATGGTTTCAGAGTTATCCCTCTTATCAGGAAAGTTATTATTGGCATTGTGGAAAGAATTGTATTTTGGTGTCTTTGCCAAAAGACTTTTTCCCAGAAAGGAAGATGAATAACAGTAACAGTGTTTAATGAGTCCCTGCTATGTGTGAGGTGCTGGCTGGGTTGAGTAGGACATCACCCCAGACCCTGAGAAGCTCACAGTCCAGAGAGAAGATGGATGTTGAAACGGCAGTGTGGTAAGTGTTATAATAACTACACACGTGTATCAGGTACCATAGAAGTACAGAGAAGAGAGGGAATTCTGGGGCCTGGAATACGTTTGGAGCCTGAAGAAAGAGCATCTTTTCAGACAGGGAAGAGGGAAAAAGCTTGAGCAAAGACCAAGAGATAAGACCTTTTTTTAGTGCCAAAGTGGTGTTTGCTTAACCTTCTCTGCTCCGTGGCAACAGAAGATGGTGTGGTGACAGTTTTATTTATTGTAAAGAAAAAAATGGCATTGGAGAGAAATGTTTGCATTATTCATTGACCATCAAAATGCTAAAGTGGAGTGTGGGTAACCTCTTCCGGGTTCCTGTTCCCATGTTCAAGGTCCTGTCAGGCAGCTGTGGCCCACGCATGACCACTCTCATTTACACCTCCTGTGAGGTTTTTCTTTCCTTTTTTCCAGGCTTATTCTGTGTATGATGAAGAGATTGGCTATTGCCAGGGCCAGTCATTTCTCGCTGCTGTTCTGCTTCTCCATGTGAGTAAATAGGTCTCAGTTATGACGTAGACGTGGCCTGTCCCCGCTCATACTAGCCTTAGACTTGAGCATGGTTTTATAATGGCTTTGGCCAGACTGCAGGGCATGAATTGTAACGCCTGTGTCTGGAAACCTTTTCCTTAAAGTACTTTAATGTCAACATGCAAGAGAAACATGGTGAGACTAAGAGACAGTGTTGAAAACTAGAGCAAGGGTAGACTTCCTTTTTATTACTAGAGTGATCGGATGGGCTTTAGTCTTGGCTGGACTCTTGGGGACGTTTTACCTTCTCTAGAGTAGCCACTGCTGTTAGTATTTGTTCTGGATTTATGTATTGGGATGGGAGGGAGGTCAAGAAGTTGGCTTTCTTTAGGCCCTTTTACTCATTCATTCTTCATTCATTCATTCATTCAGCAAAGTTATCCTCCAATTTATTGATACTCTTTTAAATCCACAGCAGAATTGAAAAAAAAAAACATAAGGTGAATACCCATATGCTCTTCAGTTGATTTACCAATTAATATTTTTTCACACTGTTTTTTCCATCTCTCAGTACGGCTTTTCCTCTTTTTTATACACACATTTAATATCAGAAAATTCTTTTTTGGAAAGTCAGTAGCAAACTTCAAGATAACTTCACTCCTAAATACTTGAGCATGTATCACCTAAGGACATAAACATAATACTACAAGAAATCACATCCAAGAAATTCCACCCTGAAGCCGTACTGTCTTACACCCAGTCCACATTTAGTTTTCCACAGTTGTTTACTCAGTAAAGTCCTTTATAACTTTCTCCTAACCCAGATCAGTGGATTGGATTTGGTTGATTGACGCATTACGTTTCGTTATCACTTCTCTTTATTCTTTTACTCTCAACTATCTTCTTGCCTTTTCTGTGTATTTCATGCCATTGACATTTTGAAAAATTTTAGCAGATTATCCTGTAAAACATCCCACATTCTTGATTTGTCTGATTATTTCTTCATGACTCAGGTTAAAATGCTTGGCAAAAAGACCACACAGGTGATGTTAGCAGAGGGTTTTTGAGCACCTGTTAACGGTCTGTACTGTGCTAGAGATCAGGAGAGAATAATGTGGACATGGTCCCAACCCGTGTGGATACAGAGCTAGTGAAGCTGACCAACCACGTTTAAGGAAAAAGTCTGTATCATTATTAATTTCAGCAGTGCTATGACATAGTAAAAAACTTGATGCACGATTATAACAAGAGAGCCATATTTAGATTCCAGGTAACCTTTATGGTGAAGGTAACCTTTATGGTGAACCCTGAAAAATGAGAAGGGGTATCCATTTTCTTTTGTACTTTTCAGTATCCCTTAACTTTTTTTAAAACATTGTTATGAAAATAATAAAACTTAAAAAGTAAGAGAGTAGAGCATTCCCAGAAAAGGGAATGGCACGGTATATGGAAGCATTGAAATTGGGAAAACTTGGCATACAAGAGGAACCGAAAGAGGGACAGCGTGACTGGAGTATTGTGAGTGACGGAGAATAGGATGGAGCTGGAGAGATCAACAGGACCTGCTTAGGTGGGCCGTGGAGGCCAGGTCAGGAAGTCTGGATTTTGTTTCTCTAAGCAAGGGGAAGTTTTTAAGAGTTTTAAGCCATTTTGTGTTATAATACAAGTAAAATACGGAGTCGTAATATAAGTAAAACAAAAATCACTTTCTACTTGCTGTGAACCCAGTTTATTGGTATTGATTGGCCTGTTAAAAATATGATAAAGCTATGACATTAATGAAGAAGTCACGTTCCCCCAGTTTTAGTGAAGTATAATTGACAAAAATTGTATGTGTGTGTATTTAGTGCATAACATGATAATTTGACATATGTGTACTTTGTGAAATGATTATCACAGTCAAACTGATTAACACATTCACCAACAGGTAAAGTTTTTAAATTTTGTTGTGTTGTTTCAACGAGACTTTGCATCTCAAAGTCTCACAAGCCTGTGTGGTTTGGTCTTTATTCTCAACCTCAGTCCGAGGACATTGATCCCCATGTAAGTACCCGACCCCCTCTGAGAAACAGGTGTCCCAGTCAAACCCAGTGCCTTAGCTTGAGCTCTGTGCCACTGACCGGCGCGTTAAGATCAGGGTTCAGAGCGAGCGCAGCTGTGCTGCCTGACGCCAGAGGTGCGGCCGGGTCAGAGCCAGCCCGTGGAAGTGTGGCGCTGCCTTTCCCGACAAAGACCGCGAAGGCCTGGTCCCTTGCCCCCAGATCCTTACCGTCCCAGTAATAATTTGCTGTGCTTTTCTCATTTTTTACTCAATCCACTTTGCTTTTTAGCTCCGCTTTATTCCCCGTAGTTTCTGTGCTCAGCCCACCTCCGTCTTGTTCCACAGAAGCCCGCCCACCTTCTTGACATTTCGAAGGCTTGCTGCAGTCAAACAAAGCCTTAAATAACATTTTCAGTGCTTTTTTTCTATCTCGCAAACTAGATATTTTTGCCAGGTCCTCAGGGTAATACTTTCCCATAAAGCTATAGAAGATGTAGGTATTATTTGACGAGTGAATAGAAGTGAAGCAAGCGTTAACTGCAGTAACTTTTCAGCATTACTGCAAGTCTTAGACTAATATGTGAGGTTCTTCTGTGACTAGCCACATTCTTGACGACAATGAGGGAGAAAAGCATTTTTACGAAAATGAAATAGCAGCTAAGGAGGTAAAACGGTTTAATGGGGTCTCATGATTTGGGGAAAATGAAACCTACACTTGGCCTCCTCCTACACAGTTCTGTCCTGCCCGCAGAGCCCCTCTGTCCCCCAGGCAGACTCGGGTTTTTCTCATCTTTCTTCCTAATTTCTGTTGCAATCGTTGTGTGATGGTCGTTCAGGGCCTCCTTGAGCAAGCACAGGAGCAGTGTCTGACAGAGTAGGCCTCGTTAAATAGTTCTCGGTTAAATCGTTAAATCGTTGAATGAGTGTTATAAAATACAGCCACGGGCCTGAGTTACTGCCTACTGCTACATTTCCTGGTGTCCGGTAAGAGAGTAGCAGGATGAATCTAATATAAGGATAAAACTTCTGTATATGTTTTGCGATTTTTTTTTTTTCTCTCCCCGTTCCCTGTCTGTTACAGATGCCCGAAGAACAGGCATTCAGTGTTCTGGTAAAGATCATGTTTGACTATGGTCTCAGGGAACTTTTCAAGCAAAACTTTGAAGATTTGCATTGCAAATTTTACCAGTTGGAGCGCCTTATGCAGGTAAAAAAATGGGGGTGGGGAATCTCATGCTGGATGGAGGAAAAGTGGATCGATTGATTGCCTAAACCATCTAGGGTTAAAGATGGGATGTTTATTTATTTGTTTGTTTTTTATTGCTCACTATGTGACGATGATGCCAAGGTTAATAAAGTGTGAGCCTCATGGATTTGAGCTGGGTTTTCAGTCTCATAAATACTCAAAATATCAGATGACTTTGTAGGGTCCTTTAGCACAGCAAACTCAATGAAGAAATATTCTCCAAGGCTCTGAAGCCGGCTGGTTCGCTTACTCATAACAAAAGCGAAACAAACTTTCCCAAACATTTCATAACTTGGAAAGAAAAACTGTCTTTCCAAATATTTGTCACCATTTTGGGGATTCCTCTTTAGAGCTAGTTTGTGGACTGAAAAAGAGAGCTGAGTGCCAGTTTAATACCAAATAAGTCTTCTGAGCACTTTGGAGGTTTTTAGAAAAACACAAGTATGTGTCTTTTTTGCCCTATTTCTGTCAGATTTACGAGCCTCCTGAGTACGAGCTGAACAGCTGCATATGTACGTAAAACTAATTAGTTTGCTATTTCAGGAATACATTCCCGACCTGTACAACCACTTCCTGGATATAAGCCTTGAAGCACACATGTATGCCTCCCAGTGGTTTCTTACGCTTTTCACCGCAAAATTCCCTCTCTACATGGTCTTCCATATCATTGACCTGCTCTTATGTGAGGTACGTATCTGAGGCCACAGCACTTTGCGTGTGGTCGCAGTGTCTGTCCTGGGTCAACTGTCGGAACAGAATTTTTTCCTCTCAGTTATTTTATTTCAGTGCTGGAAAATCCAGGTTTAAGCGACTCTTCTTTGGGCGGAAGCTAAGGATCACATTTTATTAAAGGTGCTCCCTGCTAAAAAAAAAAAATCAGGAATTTGGATTAGTCAGCATTGGGGTCGGCTGAATATTTGAAGAAACCCAAAACAGTGATTAAATAAATAAAGCAGAGGTTTATTTCTCGTGTGAAAGAAGTCAGAGAGTGGCAGTAACTCACCTTCCCGAGAGCATGACTCTCGTCCTTATGGCTGATTAGAGCTCCAGCCACCGAATTCACATTTAAGCCGAAGGGAAGGGCATGGGACAGAGTGCATGCCCTCTTTTTAACAGTCTTCCTGCAAGTTCCACCTACATTTCCACTTACCTCTGACCGGCCAGAACTTAGATGCTTGACCACACCTATCTGCAAGAGAGATTTTTATTTTTAAGCTTGGTAAAAATGGGGGGTGGGGTCTGATTGCTAAAGGAAAGTAGATATTAGCATAAATAACAGTCTTTGCCACAGCATAGTTTTGGTTGTGCGTGTGTGTGTGTAAAAAGAAAATAATTTCAAAAATAATGTGTTTATTATAGAAACTATAGAAAATATAAGCAAAAAAGATTTAAAGACACTTTGAATCCCACTGTCGAAAATTTCGCTGTGTATTCTTTCAGTCTTTTTGTGTGTTCACATATGCACATACATAATCTCTATGTGGAATAGTTTTTTTCCAGATGGAATATTGTGTAATGTGTATTACGGATCTGTATATATCTAAAAATACCATAATGCTATATAGACTATTTGGTAACCTTATTTCATGTACTTGAACATCTGTATACACATGCACATCTGTACCATCCTTTTTGCTTAATCTTACCATATGTAAAACATACAAAAATCTAAGCTTGAAACATTATAAGAAATAGCATTACCAAATATACCGTTATTCTTACTTGCTGCCAAGTATTCCAAGTATTCCTAACTTCAAGCCTTTGAGTTGTCCAGTTTTTCACTAATATAAACAGTGATCTGTTAAGTTATGGCCCAGTGGCATGCTAAGTAATTTACATAAACTTTTCAAACTAATGAGCTCAGAAAACTCTTGGGAGAATATCAGTTCTGGAAACCAAGGCCCCAAACTTCATAGTTTAATTTGATCCGCAGGTGTTAGTGCCTCTCCTCCTCTGTTCTTCGCCCACCATCCCAGAATGATGAGATGAAGGGAGACAGATGGGAGGAAGCCCTGAGCAGACTCAGCTCTGGACCTAGGGCTCACAGACAGAGCGATTGCTCTGCTTGGAGGCGGGTAGCACAAAATAAAAAGTCCACCAGGAGTCATTTCCTGATCACAGTTTTATGCGTCTGATGTTTTAAAATGTTTGGAGGCGTAGAATACTTTGGAGAAATGTTCTTTCTTGTTGAATGTGAGAATAGGGCTAGAAAAGCTCTTCTCTCGGCAAAATAGGAGACTGGGTCTATTTTAAGTGGTTCTTCAGTAGTGGCTCCGTAATTTTTATTTTCCAAAGTATTTTCCAGACACTCCTTTTTCACTTAAGTTTTTACAATTTCTCTAAAATTGTGGGGTCAAATGGCTTAATAGTCCAGATATAAACACTGAAAATGTTCTTTTGTGTTTTCTCTTTTAGGGAATAAGTGTTATTTTTAATGTCGCCCTCGGATTATTAAAGGTACTCATTTATTCATAAGTAGAGGTGTCTGGCATTCTCTGTTCAACTCTGGCAATATCTTGGTCTTAATCTCATTCCAAGCAGCTACTGTGCCCTAACGTTGTCCCCGACAGTGGACATGTGCAAGTGGCTCTGCTAAAGGCTACAAAGTATCTTCTGGGGGTTATAAAGGCGCTGGGATTATAAAATGCTTCTTGTGCATCTTCATAGCAAAGAACATTTTCTATACATAGTTGTATTTTCTTTCTTCAAGACTTCCAAGGATGACTTGCTATTGACAGACTTTGAAGGTGCCTTGAAGTTCTTCAGGGTTCAGCTTCCTAAGAGATATCGCTCAGAAGAAAATGCAAAAAAGCTAATGGAATTAGCTTGCAACATGAAGGTAAAATAATTTTTGCATTAATTTGGATTTCCTTTGTTCAGCTAGTATTTCCTTATTACTCGATCAATCAACATTTACAACACATTTACAATAATAATGATAATTTTTTTTGGTATATATTTTTTCAAGTATTTTCATATATATTATTAAATCTCATTGCCTCCCCAACCTTTGAACTCTGGGAAAGGTATTATTATCCCTATTTTGAAGACAAACCAAAACAAACAAGTTGTAGCTCCCATGAGTCATACAGCTAGTGAGTGACAGAACGCAGGTTTCCTGATTTCTACTGTGCTGTCTTTTAACTTTCAATATTTGTTGTTATGGTCAGACATTCTCTAAAATGAAACTAATAATACATGAGGAAAACCCACTCGTTTTTTTTTTTTTTTTCCAGTGACATTTAGGATTTATATAATTTTTTAAGATTAAAAAAATAAAAGATCTCCTTGTGTTTATGTTAAAATAAAATTTTGTTTTTATAGAACATGAAAAAGTAATCGAAGGAGTTTAGTTTGATATTTTCAGGTAGAGGCAAATGGGGGACAGAATAAGTAGTTGTATTCATATTCTTATGGGGTGCGTAAGAGACTGACCGGCTTACCTACCTTGTGTGACCCCCGTGAGTAGAACTGGGCTTAGTGAGTCAGGCAAAGGTGGTGGGGCAGAAGCTTCGCTATCTACTGAATACAGACAGCATGGACTGGGCAGAAAGAACTGAATTCAAAGTTACTTTGCTGATTTAAGGCGCAATTTCCTCATCTGTAAAATAGCACTGCACTTCTGGTTCTGGTTATTTATATGTCAGACTGAGCTAACTCAGGCTGCTCTTCTTTAAACACTTGGAGATGTTAAATAAAATATAACCCAAGAAATGTTTGAATACCTGGACGAACTTGAAAGATAAAAAGAGAAATGTCCAGGAACCTGAAACAAAGCTCAAAGCTAGTGTGTGTGGACTGATGAAACAGCATCCCGTGGGATATGGAACCACAGGTAGGTATTAGGGTTTTAATGCTCAGACACATGATGTGACCTTGGCCTTCAGGAGGCAGCCGAAACCAAAACCTCTGCATAAAGTTTAAGTAAGACCTTGATTGGCTGCAGTGCTTTTCAAAGGGGGATACAAATACTGCCTGTTAGTCCAAGAAACAATAAAAATCATAAGACAAAAAGAAGGGGATATTTTCAAACAAACAAAAAAGAAAATAGAACTTGTAGAAATTAAAAATACTCAAAGTTATCATTGCAGTTAGAAAGGGACGTACTTCACAAATATTATGGATAACATTTAATGATATTTTTTCACGTGCCAGGTGCTGTGGTTAAGTGCTTTTATGTATGAGAATTAACCGCATTATGCGTATGGCGCTTACTGTAGTGCCTGGTGACTAGTAAGGTTCAAGAGACGATGGCTGCCACTGTGATTTTTCCTCTCTGGTTTTTCAAGCAGATATGAAACCCTTTTCAGAGACATCTTCACAGATGCCGAGTTTGTACACAGAGCAGAAAACCAAGTGAGCTCTGAGGTTCTTTGAGTCGCTCTTTCCACCCCAGCCTGGGTCAGCACACAGAGGCTGCTGCCTCCTACTTGCTCGCGATTTCTGCCTTCCAGAGCCTGCTCCTTTCTCAGTGTCCCCATGTCCGTTTGTGGTCCCCGGTCGCTCAGGCCAAAAATCTCGGTATCATCCTCAACTTCTGTTTCTCTCTCACTCCACATCTTCACACTCCACATCCAAGCCCTGTCATCAGAATATATCCTGCACGTGATCACTTCCAGCTCCCTTCCTCACTAGCATTCTGGGCTAACCATCATCATCTCACATCTCTTCTGGAATATTCCAGTAGACTCCTTGGTCTTCCTTTTTCCTCCGTGGTTTCCTCCAGGACTTCCCTTGATCCCATCTCTCCCTTGCTTAAAACTCTCTAATGGCTTCTTATCTCAGAATAAAACTGAGTTCTTGCCTTGGCCTACAGGGCCTGGCACCATCTGACCCCTCGGCCATCTGTCTGATTTCATCTCCTCCTCCTTTGCCCCCCCTCCTCCTTCCCTTTCAGGCACCTGGCCTCCTTGCCGTCCTCAAGCAGGCCAGGCATGTTCACTCCTCAGGCCTTTTCACTGGTCGGTCTCTGTCCGTAATGTTCTCTCAATGTCTGTGTGGCTTCAGTGTCGCCTCCTTCAGTCTTAGACTCAAATATCATGCCGTCACAGAGGCCGCTCCAATTACATTGTCTGCAGGGGCAGCTGCCTCCAACACTTCCCTCGCTACCCTTATTTGCTGGATATCACTTATCACTACTTCACATTAGTTTATGTTTATTTGACTATTAATTCTTCCCCCTTTCACACACATACACACACACACACACACTGGAATTAAACCTGTGACAGAAGGGACTTTATCTCTTTTGTTTACTTCTGATTTCCAGCATAAGAATAGGATCTGGAATATAAATATTGGTCGAATGAGTGAATAAATGAATTTGTTGTTGTTTCTACCAAAAGTGTTTTCCAAAGAAGAGTTAACATGGATTTAGGCAAGGCTTAAAGGTATCTTCTAGTCGAGGGTTTTACCTTTTGGATTTTCAGTAGCTTGAAACACATTAATAATACGTGGATCCTGTATTTCCATAGTCCAGGGGAGAGGTGCCTAATGTCTTCTTTTTCTTACCTGTGCTTTCAAGGAGTTGAGGCAGACAGGGCTGCACGTTCTATGTTTAGATACCTGACTCCTCCTGGCCCTGGAGAACTGCATGGCCGGGGTGTACTCTGGGTGAGTCCCCTACTTGCACATGGTTTCGGGTAGAAAGAGAGTAATTTTTCTTGAAATTGATTCACAGCGTAGAAAGCCTACAGATTCACCAGGACAAGAAAGAGTGAGATTTTTCTGCTGAAAGGTGTGTACAGCTTAGTTAGTGATGATTAGTTTGTGCTCTGGCAGCTGTACTTACGACTGACAATATTAAGGGAGATACAGGCAGTAGTTGAGCCAGTTGATGGGGAAGAACCTCAGTCGCAGCACTAATTTGTCAGCTCAAAAATAAGAAAATCTTTGGCAAGCCCTGCATTATGTGGGCTACACGAGATCAGAGTGCCTCAGCCAACACAGGAATGCAGATGATCATCTAGGGGTTTGGAGCTTGGAAAAGGTCCTGCTGTGTGACTCCTTGGAAGCTTGCTTTTGAACTTTTTGGTGTGGGATTTAGAAATGAGACATTGGCCTGTAACTCATTGAAATTCCATTTCATTATCTTTTAACTTTTTTTTTTTTTTAATTTGCGGCTCATTTTTCAAAGTTGTGCTTCCGCATTAAGATGAGAATCGGGAATACTTTGCCTCACGTGCCAAGCCAGGAAGCAAATACCTACTTTTGTGGTTGTCGTTGTTGTGTTTTAATCATTATAATGTCATTTCTGGTATTTGTACGGCTTCTGTAAGTGTATCATTTCTTACGAGGTACACAGGGCACATCAAGGGTGGACACTGAAGCTTATAGAAGTCAGGTGTCTTGCTCAGCTGGTACTGGCTGGGCAGCGAGGAGCCCTAGTGGGACTCAGGCCTCTGACTGCGTTCCCGATGCTTCCCTCCCCGTCGCGCTGTCTTCTCAGTTGCACAAGTGCAGCAGGAATTCGGTCTATGGTGGCAACTCCTGAAACGGCCACAAGATGGGCGTGTTGCTCAAAAGAGTCTGTGTTCCTCCCTGTGCCTGTCTTCCTCTTCTCCATAAATCTTTCCCTGTATCTGTCTCAACTTGCCTCTCTCTAGTTTTATCTCTTTTCAGCCCCTTTACTTCTCCCCTTCTCCCTTTTTCTCCTTGGTTTATTATGGGACTGAAACATTTATTTTTTGAGGAGTTTCAGATCTCCTGTTCTTAATCTGAAATTTAATAACACACATCAAAACTCATTTAGCCATACGTTGAATTTCTCTTCCTTTATGGGCCAGTGTCCCGAGATAGGAAAATTGTCTTCACTTCTGATATAAGGTCTGGAAGGACTTCCACTTTTAATATATTGTTCTAGGACTTCGTGAGTGGTCTTGGAGCTCTGCAACCTTTCACACTCATAACCGTGGCATGCGTTGTCTTTTGACGGGGGTCGGGGGCGGGGGGGGAGTTTCATTTTTAGGTCTTTTAAATTTTCAATTTAAGAAATATGTGAAGTCTATGGCCATGCCACCCTGAACGTGCCCGATCTTGTCTGATCTCGGAAGCTAAGCAGGGTCGAGTCTGGTTAGTACTTGGATGGGAGACCGCCTAGGAAGACCAGGTGCTGTAGGCGTAAAAAAAAAAAATTATATATATATATATGAGAGAACTGTTTCTTTATGCCCGTACAGGGATTTTAGAGTCACATAGTGAGGCTAGTTTAGAAGAAGCAGGAACCACGCTAAAAGGGATGGCTCGGTGAGTTTCTTCTATCAAATCCGCAGACTTAACCCTTTTGCCGTAGAATCCTGCCTAAGGTGAAATGGTATTTCTGAACCATTATTTCATTGTAATTTGTTATTTCAAACATAAAGCGAAAATGCCAGACTTTAAAGATATTACTACAAAAATCAAATAGCAGTACCTCCAAATTAATGTAACACTAATCATTTGCCATTCAGAGAAAGAGAATACTCTGGCATTTGGGAATATTTGCCCTAGGAGAATATTTTTATTCATGAGCTAAAAGCAGCATAAGTTTGAATTTCATCCTATGCTCAGATCATTTGTGTAGTTCATGTGCATTAGGATTTTAAGCTCTATGATTGCAGTGACTTCATCAGCCTTTTCATGGTGTGTTCATGGAATTTTCTGTAATGTCTTCACATAGTTAACCTTACAGTGACCACATGGGGTCCTTTTACAACTGTGTATACTAAAGCTTAGAAAATTGAAGATAACTCCCAAATGGTATAAAATTTGTAAGTGATCACGTAGGGATTAGATCCCACAAATTTTAGGCTCTAAAGTCAGTGCTTATTGTCACTGTGCTTTACTGTATGTAAGTAAGGGATTGAATGGACAGGACAAGAGACACTTGTATTGGCCCATTTTTGGTGATGTTTGTCATATAATGATGGGCAACTTAGTCTCTGTCAGTGTTGAAACTTTCTCTCTCTCTACTGTACCTTAGATTTCTTTCTAACTAGACCAGGCTATCGTTTTACTTTTTTGCTTGATCCTACCCTTTAGAATTGGATTTTATGAGGAAACTTCTGAGCGGCTGCTCTTTCTCATCAGTGTACTCTAAATTTTGCCAGTGTTGCAAGAGTAGTGATAGTCACTATCTTCTTATTTTTTTATATTTTATTAGTTTCAAGGCCCACACAGCATCCTTCAGCCCTGCCACGAAGAGCCACTGACATTCAACCCCCCGCCTTCACTGGACTCCCTATGATTCCAGCCCAGCGAGGCTTCTGATCTGTGCAATAGTTTCTTAAGCCAGACTTGGAAATCAGCTCCTGTTCCTACCAGCGGCCTATGTCCTGCTCGTCTCTGTTAAATGGACTTTGTTTAAATGGCTCATTGCTCGCAGCACATGTTCAGAGAATAGTCTGCCTCTGATTCAGGATGACAATATCAATAAGAAGCAATCGCTCTCCTTTATTAAAAAGACCTCGCATGCGCCAGGCACTCTTCTGAGCTCCTTATAAGACATGTGTCGTTGTAGCCTGCGCGCCTCATGACAGTCGCCCTCATGAGGACTGTCGCGATTCCCCCAGACGATCAACGTGAGGCCGAGATAAGACAGCTTGGCCTCGGTCGCCAGCCGAGCCTGGACTCGAGCCTCCTTGGCCTGTCCACCTGCAGACGGTACCACCTCACCCCCACCCAAGCCATCTGTGTGGGCTTTGTCATCCTGCCTGTTCCAGAGGCTGATCAAGGGCCACCTTTCCCAGGGCAAGTCACTCATGTTTTAATTCATTATCCAATTCTCCTGGGGTGACAGATTGATGATGAGTGAGTGACCAAGAGGAGGGATTTGGACTAAATTTATACTTCCACCAAAATATGACATTGACATGTTCCACGTCTCTACTTCCTAATTCAGGGTTTCCTAACCGAGGACTAGGGATGGCCCCCAGGGAGCCCATGAGTGTAGAGTGTTCTGCTGGGTCGGGGTGGAGGCAGACTTCTGTGCTTTTTTATGGGGACAGTGTTTGTTCCTAACCATGCTGAGTCTCTGTACTAGTTGCAGTGGGGTAAAAAATTGGTTTTACCTAAATTTCAAACTCCATCTTATCTCAAAACTATTAAAGGTCTTCCCCCGCCCCCAAAAATACATTTAAACAGAACAAATTTCAAATTCGATATTCGAAGGCAAAAATTCCACTGCGTGTGAAGCCGCGATTTCCACAGCTCTCTGATAGGAGTCAGACTGGGTGTGATTAGAACCCATGGCTGCCCTACTTCCTGAAGTCAATTAAAATGTAATCGGTGTAAGTAAGAGACAGAAATGAAACTTGGACTTTTAAGAGTGGGGACTCTGTCTGTATTCGTTATTTTCGTGCTTACTGTGCGCCAGGCATCAGGAATTTCACAGCGAGTATGCGTTCTTGTGGAGTCTGCATACCATGCTCTGTGTATACGTTTGTATCGCCAGTGCCTGGCGAAGAGCACTGCACGTAGTAGCAGTCAGCGGCTGGATGAGTAGACATCGCCGCCGCATCCTGAGGAGGGTGAAGGAGGGCCGTCGGCTCTGATTTGTTCAGCATCTGATTATCGAGTCCCAGTTATGTTCCAGGCACTGAGTGAGGCTCTGGGGGTCTGGTGAGCAAAACAGGTGACCTGTTTCCTAACTGGAAGACGCATAGTCGAGTGAGCACACACATAATTATGAGCTTGGACAGGTGCCATGGAGCAACTGACTTGATGTGGCGAGACTGTATCACAGATGACCTGGCCTGATAGAGGGCAGAGGGTGTCAGGGAAGGCAGGGTCCCCCAAAGAAGTGATGTTGGAGCTCTGATCTGAAGAAGGGGTGAGCCTTGTGTGGGGTTGTCCAGGCGGAGGGACCACGCTGGCAGTGTACGTTCACTTCGGTTGCCGTTTCCATTCAAAAGAGGACGGGGTCCTGCCTTACTGATGTAACGGGCATTTCTGGGCACTCTGTCCATGCACGAGCTGAGAGGTGTGACGTCTCCTTGGTGCAGCCGCATATGGAGGTTTGAATTGGTGCTGTTGCTGCTGGTACCTCTCGGTTCCCCGTTTGGGCGTCAGGCATCATTCTTTTTCACGGAGTCTGCCTCAGAAGCAGCCTGAATGCGTTGGCACTGGGATGCAGCCACCCCTGCTCCAAAAGTCAGGATCAGCTGTGAACCCATTGTAAGAAATGTTTTTATTTTTTTGTTGGTGGGGGGTTGGGGGGTAAAGTGTTTAAGGGAGGGAGGGAGAGAGGGAGAAACCAAGAATCAGTGAGGCTGAGGGACGGGAAGGGAGCTTGAGCTGGTAGAGAAGGCAGCCTGTGGACCAGCCGGCTCTGTGGAAGGCGGGGAGCCGCGTCTGTGTGCACTCCTGACGGGCGACCCCCAGGACTGATTCAGAACCGTCATGGAGGCGTCATCTAGAGAAAGGGGCAGCACTGTGTCTTAGGGAAGCCCGGCATAATTATAGGAGGTATTTTTAAACAGCATTTATTTTGTTTGCTTAATTGTACAAATAATTTACACTCAGTGCAGAACATTTGGAAAACATAGCGCACACGTACAGAAATGCACGTGTCCTACTGTGGACATGTAAGAGCCAAGTAACAACACGCATGAAAGGTCTAGCACTCATCACGTGCTCGCTGTGCATTGACAGCTGTTACAGTGGTTGCTCTGAGAACGAGGCATTTATTATAAGGGATAATGAAATGTAGAAGAAATTATTTTGTAATTAGCCTTTTAAAATGTATGTTTATAGGGGGAAAAAATGTTAAATCTTCCTTACCTCAGTATGAAAATGAAAAGTTGGAGCATCCTGGAGATTTGTGAGAATGTTTTGTAGGATTTGGTGTCGGGGTTTTCACTTTTTATAAAGCACTAAGGGGAGCTTCAGTCCACCGTCCTCCTCGTCATGTACCCAGACTGATAGCAGAGAGCACTGGGAGGAAGTGTTTACTGCCCACAAGCCTCATTTATTTCTTGTTCCGCTGCTTTTGAACTGTTAGGATTGTTTATAAATTTACTCATGCACAGATGTTCTATTTAGGTGCTTTCTTTGTGAGTCACATATACAGTAAACCCCATTTAACCCAGCATTGGCCTTGAATCGCAGAAGATCCAAGTTTAAAGATGTCACTCACCGCTCGTAGCCTCAGCCCACGTGTTTAATGGACACTTTCTGTAGGCTGCAGCCAGGGCTCAGTGCTGTGTTCCAGGCTGCGCCCCCCCTCAGGCAGCAGCCAGACTCCCGGCGTAAGCGCTGACCGAGGCAGATCTGCAAACATCCCGACGAGAGTAGGCGCCCACCGAGTCGGGGGGGAGAAGTGAAGGCTCTGGACGGCGCCGCGCCGCAGGCTTGCGCCTGCCCCACCCCCGTTCTAGATCTCAGTTTCTTCACCCCTAAACTGAGGAAGCCGGACGAGACCGGCTCTGTCTGGGAGCCCTGGTTACCTGGAGCTGGGGGCTGACAACCTGCGAGTCAGCAGTGCGGTACCGATTGTCCAAGCTCTGCAAGGAATGCGTGTTGGCTTTGTGTCATTCTTTAAATTGTGTGTATCTGTTCCTCACTTTTTTATTTCTTAAATTTCGTATTTTTTTAAATATAATTTTAAAAAATCAAAAAGAATGACTCAGCAGTATAGAGGAAGAAATCAAAAACAGACTTAAGAGTCGCATCCGGAAGGGATGCCCTTGGTTATGGGTCGGATTGGAGAGAGAACGGCTACCCAGTAAAGGAGGGGAAAAGCGGGTTAGGGAGGAGGACAGCTAAGAGGACGACGCGAGAGAAGACTTCCCAGGGAGGACGTGGCTCGGTCATGTCAGAGCATGGAAGTCCAGGAGTTTTGAAGTCTAGTTGGGGAGACGTAGGACCCATGGATGGAGTGAAAAATAAACAGTTGGTGATCTCCAGGAGGGTACTTTCTACAGAGGAGTCGGAGCAAAAGCTCGATTTAGATGAAGAGGTTATAGAGAGGCCATGAAGCGGTGGGAGTGGACGGTGTAGACCTGTGGTTGGCAGTGGGTGAGAAAAGCTTGAGAGACAGCGGGGAGCAGGTCGAGGCGGGAGAGCAGCGTGGAGTGGTCGGCAGAGCTGTGCTGCTTCGGGCAGAGAAAGTCGCTCCTATCTGGAAGCACAGAGCTGGTGGACAGGAAAGGTCATAGGCGGCGGGGTGGTCAAGTGGCGACAGCTTGGATTTTGGATGGAGTCTCGCAGCCTGGGTTCAAATCCCAGATCTGCCAGTCCCTAACTGAGCGAGCTTGGTCGAGTTACATAACCTCTGTAGACCTCAGTTAACTTGCAGGGTGATAATACTGTACCTTATAGAGGTGATGTAAGGCCACAGATTGAAAGCACCTTGTAGCCCTGCTGGTATATGCTAAATCAAATGGCGGAGGATGACGATGGTGATGGTGATTAGGGGCCATGGGACCGAGGACTCAGATAGGAGTTATGTCTGTGGGGCATTTGTTCTGACACTGACACTGTTGGGGGTGATTATCTGCAGCGGAATCCTGGACACAGTATCGTTGAGTAAGAATTTGGGGTCCTGGACTTACCCCCATCCTGATGATTCTTCTCTAAAACTAGGGCACATGGCCTCCACAGTGGCTGGGGTGCCCCGGGCAGCGGACGTCCTGGTCTTTGGTGAAGGCCCTGAAGCACCCACCCACTTTCCGATACTTTTAAAATTTGTGTTGTGGTTTATCCTACAGATTAGTCAGAAGAAGTTGAAAAAATATGAAAAAGAGTATCACACCATGAGGGAACAGCAGGCCCAGCAAGAAGACCCCATCGAGCGATTCGAGGTTGGTTTGCTTGTGGCCGATGTGCTGTGAAGAGCTTGCAGTATTCATTTCATATAATTGTGCCTGTGACTAGTTTTAGTGAGTTCTTTTTAAAATTCGGCTCCACCGTTTCTAGGCTCAAGTTTCAGTTTGAGTTTGTAAACGAGAAAAGAGGTTTGTTTTGTTTCACACCAGCTGCGTAGTTTGTTACAGCTCAGTGCCCTTTTGGCCCAGTTAACGAGCAGTGGCTGCTTGACAGGGTCGCTTGAATCAGTTAAGTATTTCTCTGCGGGGACAGAAAATAAGAGATTATTGCTTAGTAGCACATTGGGTCCGGCCACGTCTTTCACAATTTCCATAGGACTCAAAAGTAGTTTTAAGGGTTAGCCCTGAGAAACTGTCACTTTCATCTGACTTTTATGTGTCTGAAACTGGTTTCTTTTTACCCTTCAGCGGGAGAATAGGCGTCTCCAGGAAGCTAACATGAGATTGGAACAGGAAAATGATGACTTAGCCCATGAGCTGGTGACCAGCAAGATCGCACTGCGAAAGGACCTGGATAATGTAAGTCTGCCTTGTCTGAAGGGATAGATTATATTAAACACTTGACTTCTCCCTTCATCAAGAGAAATCCTTGAATTTTAGTGTTTGTTGTTCTAGTCAGTTACCACCTCTTCTGTACAGCTGGCTCTTGACGATACTCCTTCCCTCTGTTCCTTCAGGGCTTATCGATTGTCTCACAAAGCCCTCCGGACCACACTCCGCTCATTACATACAGTCCTTGATCTTTCCAAACACTTTGTGATTGAGAGACCTTTTGGCTAATTCTTAGGCTGTCACAACTGGCAGTAGCATTTACTCATTATGATTTTCTTAACTTCTCCCTAAAACAAGAGATTTTGTTATCTTGCATATTATGTGTCTGTTGAATAAGCACTGACGATTCTAATAAAGCTTAGTGCCTCGGAGGCTTGATTCCATCAGTAAATTCTATTGGCAGATGTTTTGTTTTTCTTTGCTTCTCCTAATCTTAAAAAGTTTGAGATGATGGCTTTCCTGGCAGGGTGTTGGTCTGTTTTCTTTGCTACAAGCTTCCCTTAGAATAAGTGTAGTCTCTCATTCATAATTTATGTCAGAGGTTGGCATATTTTTTCTGTAAAGGGAGAGATAGTAAATATTTTAGGTTTTGTGCGCCTTACGGTCTCTGTCGTAACTGTTTAACCTCACCATTAGCACAGAAGTAGCTATAGATAATAAGTAAACAAATGAGCTTGGCTGTGTCCTAATAAAACTTTATTTACAAGAATCAATGGCAGGCTGGTTTTGGTGCATGGTCCATTGTTTGCCAACACCTGCCTTAGATTTTCCTGTCGGGCTCCTGAGATTACTGCTCATTGGTTTCCTAAGGTTCTAGAAATGGACTCAGGTTGTCGAGGGTTTATAGGGGGGACCTACATGATATGTTGAACCTCATAGGATCTATGAACTTCACAAGGTCCTTGACATCCGCCAAACGTGTATGAAAATATGGAGCACTGCTGTCTTTTCTTTGAAAGTTTACGCTTTCACAAAGTGGTTCGCACATTAGATGAAGAGAGGGATGGCAATACCTACTAGTTCTTATTACTTTTCTTAGAAATAGAATAATGGAGTACAAGTTTTTGAACAGACCTGGATTCTAATACTAGCTACTCTATTTTCAAGTAGAGACAGTGTGGGGAGGTGGAATAATAGCTGTGTCCCAGGGTAGAGTGAGAATTAACACGATTTGGCACATAGGAAAAGCACCTCCCCCCAAAATCAGGCATAGGCAGTGTTACATTTCCGCTGCTTGTCAGCCACAAATACCGCATGTAACTGGGAAGGTTCCTTTTTCCAGTTCCTGCCGGGAGGGTGTTTCAAGGTCATTATCCCTCAGTAACCAGAACCCGGAGATGTCTCTGCTTTTCGGTTTACCACAGCCTGCTCATCAGGCATGACTTTCCTTTCTCTGGTGCAGATCTTCAGCATACCCTGCGTTCTTCTTTGTAGAAACGCTATATGAATCACCCCGTCAACCATCAGGCATTTCTGCCAAGCCGGTGGGACAGGGACGGTGTATGTTGAGCAGGGACCACTGAAGCGAGGCCACAGTGCACACCCAGGAGGGCTCTCAGGTCACGCAGAAAAGAGGTGAAAAAAAAAAGGAAAATGAGTCCTGGACAGGAGCTTTGTGTTCCATAATAAGATTATGTTAAGAGGCAGCATCAGCTAAAATTCCAGGTAGCTTTTCAGTTTGAGCCGTGCGTTCTGCAGTCTGACAGGCTCGGCGACTCGCAGACTTCTTACGCTCTTGGCGCCTGGCCCTAAGCAGTGGAAAGCTTTTTCAAGCCGTCGTATCCTGACACGGTAGTCAGAGAACTAGGTTACATTCCTGATGTCGGAAGTGAGAACTAGTAAAACTAATGTGAATTCCCCTTTGCTGGTGGTCCGTGTGACAGGCCCTGTGCTGATAAGCAGTCTTCTAACTCACCCGTGCCCCTCACCTCCGCCTCGTGAGGACGGTAACGTGAGCCCCATTTGTGCAGGAGGGTTTTCTCAACAGCCGGGAACTTGAGCCTCACATGAAGGCACCCAGGAAGAAGCAGAGCCAGGAGTCTGACCCGGCCCAGGCTGTTTCTGTACTGCTACTCTGTCTCCGGAATAAGTGTGGAACAAGAAGCTACGATTCGATGTCAGGAACACAAGTCCTGGAGGACCAGTCACACGGGCACAGAGCCGAGAATGTTTCTGCAGCACCAATGACTAGGCACTGCCCTAAGTGCTTTGTATTTATCATTAAATCCTCAAAACAACCCATATTGTATAAGGCATATAATTATGATCCCCATTTTACTGATAAGGAAACAGAGGCAAAAAAATTTAAATAATGTATACACAGGTCACACTTAGTGGCAAAGCCTTCAGGTTGACGCCGGGATAGCCCGACACCAGAATTCACATCCCTGACTGGGCTGAGCGGAGCAAGGTGCTTCTGCCTTGCTGGCTCGGAGCATCAGAGGGGTCCAGCCTCCAGCCCCAGTGCTGAGAAGACAGGCCTTCCGTGTACTAGCTTTTTGAGTCCTTTTCCGAGTTAGTCTTCTCTCATTTCTTTTTTTTTTTCTTTTTCTTTATTATTATTTTTTTTTACAGCAAAAAGTTTTTATATTTAGAATTAACCAGCTGGACTAAAGCTAGGCGATCCCATTTTGTTGGCAACATCCAAAGCATCATAGTCAGGAGCCAATCGAACATGTGCCTTCTCTTTCCGTCAGGCCTGATCAGGGTGCTGGCTTGGGCCACGTCAGTGCCACAGAGCTTCACAGCCGGTGTGACCTGCTGCCTGCTGGCCTTGACCTCCACAGTGAACACAAGTGTATCGTTGACTTCTGTCTTTTTTGTGGCTGTCTTGGAAGTCGGGGAACTTGATGGTGGTGTAGTGGCCAAGCCCGTGTCTCCTGGGGGTGATCTTCCAAGGGTCTTTGGGCTGTTGGAAGGTGGGTGACGTGCGTATCTTTTTTGTGCCTGTGGACACTTTTCAGCTCTGCTTTCTTTGCCTTCAAAGCCTTTGCTTCGGCTTTGGGGAGGGGCCGGGGCCGCCTCCTCCGATTCTGGCGCCATCTTCATGAAAAGGGTTTCTCCCGTTTCTTTTGAATCATCACTGAGAAGCAGCTAGGTTCTGAAGTGAGGGATGTGGGGTCCTGTCACTTAATTTTGACTTTAGAGACTCAGGTTTTTGAAAGAACTTTATTCTTTTCAACTCATCCCTTTCCACTTCCCAGAGAAAAGCTCTCGCTTATTATAGGATTTCCACAGCCCTCTTTGTATTTCCGGTTGATTTTATATCACTTTCGTTATTCCTCACCTGTCACTTTTCTTACTGGTCCCACAGCAGCTATGGAGAAATTCCCGGTCAGCCCCTGAATCCCTAGGTGACCACAACCAGGCTTTCTGCCCTGGAAGTGGCAGTAATGCCCAGACCCTACACTAGTGCTGGCGGCTGAGAACCTGTGCAAGGCGTCTGGCACAGGGCTGACAGCGTGTCTGAGTCCCCTCTGGCACGGTTCCTCTGTGCATTCAGACAGCGTCCTGTGAGAGTGAAGGAAGCGGACTCAGAAGGCCACCTGCCCGGGTGTGAATGTGGGCTCTGCAGACTACGCCTCTGCCCTTGAGTAGGTGGTTAAACTTTACTAAAACTCAATTGACCTGTGTGCATGGGTCTCCTCGATTACGTATCTGCTCAGTTGGTCTGTAGGTCTGTCCTTAAGCCATCACCACACTGCCGAATCACTGTAGCTGCTTCACGGTCTTAAATCAGGTCAAGGAGTCCTCCAACTTTGTTCTTTTTGAAAACCAGTTTGGCTATTCTAAGTCCTTTGTATGTCTATGTAAATACTAGTCAGTTTGTCAACTTTTAGAAATAAAAGCCTGGGATTTTGAGTGGGATTTCACTGAATATAAATCAGCTTGGGGATAATTAATATCTGAACAATAATTGAACCTTTTAATCCATGAATATAATTTTTATTTATTTAGGTCTTTTTTGATTTTAGCATTTTTTTTTTTTTTTTTACTTCTCAATGTACAAGATTTGCACATATTTTAATCTGTCGTAAAGGTTATTTTAATTGCATTTTCTAAGTGTTTATTGCTAGTTTCTAGAGATAAAATTGATTACGTGATTTTGTATCCTATGACCTCGCTGAATTCACTTTTGATTCTCGTAGCTTTTTATTTTTTTAGGATTTTCCACATACACGATCATGTTATCTCTGAGTAGCGCCAGTCTGACTTCCTCCCAGGTCTCCGTGCCTTTTCCCCTTTGCCTAGGACCTTCAGAACTTCAGAACAGCGCCGAAGGGCGAGAGCGGACCTCATAGCTGTAGGTTTTACGTAGGTCAGGGTGAGGAAGTCCTCCTTGGATTAAAAGGTTCAGTTATTGTTCAGTTATTTTACCATATTGACAGAATTAGGAGAAATAGTTTACATTGATTTTTCAATCTAAACCAACCTTGCATTCCTAGGAAACTTGGTTTCTATTTTTCATTAAAGATTTTTATTTGTGGTAAAGATTTTCACATGAGGAATATTTGTCTGAAGTGTCTTTAGTGTTTTTGTCTGGTTTTGATATCAGAGTGATGCTGGCTTTCCAAAAAAAAAACTGGGAAGCGTTTTTTCCTTTTTTCTTAAGTGCTTTATGTAGGATTGTTTCTTGATTAAATCCTCGATTTAATTTTCAAGTGAAGCCATGTGGGCCTGGAATTTTCTTAGCAGGAAGGTATATTCAGTAAATTTAATCAGTTTGTTTCCAGATATGAAGCTATTCAAATTTTCTAATTCATGTGTCCATTTTAATAATTCGGGTCTTTCAAGTAGTTTATCCATTTCATTTTAGTTGTCTAATGTGTTGGTATGAAGTCACTGATGTTTCCTCATGTTTAAATGATTTGTTGAGATGTCCTCTCTTTCATTCCTGATAATTTATGTCTTTTTCCTTTTCTCCTTAATCTGTCTAACTAGAATTTTATCAGTTGTGTTTATCTCTTCAAAATCTAACTTTTAGTTTCATTGATTTTTTTTCCCCTCTGTTTGTTTCATTGATTTCTATTTTTTATTATTTCCTGCTGCTTTTCTTTCAGTTTAATTTACTCTTTTTCTAGCTTCATAAGGAGGAAGCTTGAACATTGATTTTGGACCAATCTTTTCTAAAAGAAGCGTTGAAGTTATAAATCTCCCTGAAGCACTGTTTCAGCCGCATCTGACACATACTGTTTTTATTTTATTTAGTTCTTGTGATTTCTTCTTTGACCTCTGGGTTAATGAGTAGTGTGTTGTTTAGTGTTCAACTATTAGGACTTTTTCTAGAAATTTTTCTGTTGTTGATTCTAATTTAATTCAGTTATGATCAGAGAACATATCCTTTCTGACTTCGATCGTTTAAAAGCATATCTGCTCGTGTCTGCAGGCCTGCCATGCGGCCTGCTTGGGTGAGCGGTCCACGCTGGCCTGGAGGGTGCCCGCTCTGCGGTGTGGGCGCAGCGTGGTGTCGGCACAGTGTGGTCCGGGCGGCTGGGTGCTGTTCAGGCCTCCCGTAGGCTTCCTGTGTGTTCTCCACTTGTTCTGCACTCGGGGGTGAGGGAGACCCTACTAGGGCCTTTAACTGCCTCTCCTCTGAGTTACAGCCGTTTTCGTTCCCTGTCACGCGGATGTTTCTGATTCTGACACCTTCTCCATGGCGGGACCTTTCACTGGTAGGAACTGTTGCTCTGTCTCTAGTAGTACTTTGTTCTGAATCTGCTTTGTCTGATGTTTTCGTGACCGCTCTGACTTTCGTGGTACCCTTTTGCATCCTCTTACTTTTAACATACGTGTTGTTATATTTAAAATGGTTTTTATTTTTGTAGCCAGCATATAGTTGGGTCTTGCTTTTTTAATTCAGTCTGTTAATCTTTTCATTGGAGTGTTTAGACCAGTTGTAGTTAATGTCATTATTTATCTGGTGAATTCACCTTGCTCTTTGTTCTCTGTTGTATTTGCTTCCGCCCCCTCCCCGTTTTCTGCCTTCTTCAGTCGAAGTATTTTCGCGGTTCGTTTTATCACCACTTTGCCTTAGGAGCTGTTCCGGCGCCGCCCCTCAGCGTCACCCACCCCGCCAGCTCTGAGACGTGCTGTTCAGACCCCTGCCCTACTCCGTGGCCCAGCGATCCTCCGGGCCAGAACCCCGTTTGTGCTCTGGAAGCAGTGGTTTCATACATTCTTCCCGGTCTTTGTTGACAGTGTGAAGGTCGTCTGGTCCCGGTGACTCCTCCATGACTGGAAGGACAGTCAGGTTTTTATGCTTAATCACCAGCTGTTCTCTTCTCACGTGTAACTCGAGTGACTGCGGCGAGGCTGGTGCCGCTGGAGGACGCTGGCTGGGTCGGGCCCAGCGTCGCTGTGCACCTTCCCACGGGCACGTGTGCGGAGTCAGCTCCTGGAGTGACGGCACAGCTGCTGGGTTCAATGCCACTCGACCTGGTTTTAGAGTCCAGCTGTGCTGTGTGCATGTGACAGCTTGGGGAGGTCGCTTCCTTACCTCACTTCTTTATAAGTTGGGGACTTGGGTGGGCAGGGAGGGCTCTGGGGTCAGAAGACTTCGTGACCGGGCTGTGTGACACGTCTTAGAACCGGTCTTGGTGTTAATCGGGGTCCACCATGGCAGTGATGGGGAGCGGACGAGAGAACACAAGGCCGTGCTCCAGGTGCTCAGGAGCCGTTGACCGAGTCCAGGGGGCGGGTGGGGGCGGGGCAGCAGGCGGTCGTGTTGGTGAAAGTAAAACAGAACCCTTCACAGGGCTTCATTCTCCTTGCTGGTGATTTCCTCCGTCGTCTATCTCGTTTCCCTTTTTATTGCTCCTTGGGTTTGAGCTAGAGGAGGAGGTGATAAGCTCCTCCCCAGAAAGGACGGGCCTTAACCCTAGGACCCCACTTAATTGAATGCACGTACATTTTGCCAGTAATTAGTGGCCTTTCGAGTTCGCTATCATGCCATTCTCAGTCTCTGTTTGAGGCCCCAGCCTCTGGCACCTGTCCTCACATAGAAGGTGCGTCGGAGGGAGTGTGGCGTGGTGGACGGCACAGGGGCTCCGGTGCACCGCTCCGGCTGGGGGACAGCAGAAACGCTGCTTATTCAGGGAAACCACTGCCCGTCGTCAGAGGAGGTCGTGTGTGAGGAGCCGGCGGTGACCTTCTGCGTCCAGTGCTCTGCGACCAGGAGCTCCCCGCATTTCCCCAGCTGCCCCCCACATGCTCCCATCGTTCCGTCCTCAGTTACCCATGAACGTCCAGTGTCAGGGGCCCTTAGATCATTTTCACTCGGACCCATAGATCTGCCCTCCAGACCTTTGCATGTTTTAGAAAAAAACTGGGGTGGAGAATGGCCATTTCAGATAATCAAAGAGAAAATGCCGGGAAAAGGGTGGCCTTCTTTATCAGGTGACTAGAGCAAAATGTAAAACTTGCAGAGGAAATACTGAGATTTCTGGAAGAAGAAAACCAGAATTTATTATTACTGTCAATGACAATGACAGCTACCTTTCATCGAGTCCTTATCATACACGAGGCACCGTGCTCAGTCTCTTCCATGCTTTATCTGCCCCTCAGGTGAAGAGCCTGACATTCAGAGAGGTTCTCGATGACTTGTCCCAGTGGCACGTGGTCAGGGCATGATGGGAACTGGGCCTAGGCTGTCTGGTGTCAAAGGCTGTGCTCCTGACCACTGCCCTGCACTGCCTCTGGGCCAGGGACTGGGCCAGGCACTTCTGCATGAGTCTGGTCTCAGCGTGACCTCGGGCACATCATTTCCTCTCTCCAGATCACAGTTTCCCCATCATCTCAAAACGAGATTGTGCGGGACGATTCAAATCCCTTCCAGTTCTCAAATCTCGTTCTGTAACAACGGCTCTTAAATGTTTCAGGCCGAGGAAAAGGCAGATGCCCTGAATAAGGAGCTGCTTATGACCAAGCAGAAGCTGATCGACGCAGAAGAAGAGAAGAGGCGGCTGGAAGAAGAGTCAGCTCAGGTGAGGGGCGCTTCGCCCCTTCCGGGTCCCGCTGTCTCATAAATGCTAGAAAGTTGGCAGTTCAGCTGGAAGCTTCCTGTTGACACTGGAGAACCCAGAGACAGCTGGCTTCGTTTTCTCTCCAGAGCCCTTTATTCTTTCCTGTGTAAAGGATAATGGTTCTTAATAATTAAAGTACAGGAGGAGACAGTGGGGTAAAGCCCATCTTTCTTTGGGGCAGGAGACGAAATTCCTGCGGTCAGCACCTGGGTGTGATGATGAGTAGGGTTAGCATTTCTGCAGAAGGAAAGCAAATATCCTAAAGTGTCTGGCTCTTGCCCTGCCTGTCCCAACGTTTCCCGCATAGAGCAATCTCTGGAAGGCTTGTCCAGGGCCAGCTCTGCAGTCACTGGGGGCACAGACGTGCAGCCACAGGAAGAGCTGAGGTTGCTGTGTGCCTTGGAGCAAGCGCCCCACCCTTGCCCGGTGTTCCCTCCGGTCTCAGCACGGCCCGAGGTGAGAGATGACAGGGCACCCTCCACACAAACCGCGAGGTCCTGAGGGTGCGTAGCCCCCTGGGTAGCTCCTTGGTCTGTTTGGTTCATGCTGTCTGCTCAGCTCAGGCTCACCGGTCGGGTGGCCCTGGCAGAGAGGGACTTCAGCAGAAGCCGCAGTCCGCAGTGGGGTTCGGTGCTTTGGGATTGTCTGTCCTCTCCCTCTTCTGGCATCGAGAACAGGGAGTTAGAGCTGTGGGGAGTGAAGGAAGCCCCGGGGAGGTGAATTAGAGCCCTCCAGAGTTGGGCACTTCTGGGAAGCCCAGCACTAAGCAGTTAGTGCCAGCGCTGGCTTTGCATGTTTCCCTTAAAGCGTTCACTTCTGCCTTTTCATGTATGCAGTTAAAAGAAATGTGTCGGCGGGAACTCGACAAGGCAGAATCTGAGATTAAAAAAAACAGTTCTATCATCGGTGACTACAAGCAGGTGGGTCTGTGTGCCCTGGATGGGGCCGTGTTCTCTGGAAGCCCCGTGTGCCTGGATGGACTCTACCCCCTCCACACCCCGGTGCTTCCCGGCTCTGCCACTGGCACTGACAAGTCACTTCACTGGACGAGTTACTTTGCTGACTCTCCACTGTCAAGTAAGGGAAATGATCGCTGTCTTAGCCACTGTGAGCATTCTGTGAGGTCGTGCTGGCAGAGCACCTGGCTTCGTGCCCAGCGTATAAGTAGGCACTTGGTGAAGCCACACCGTGTTCTCGGGAGCATCTCCTATGCAGGTTCGGGCCTTACGTTCACATGTGCCCGTGTGGCGTCAACCAGCTCTCTCCCTGGCCACTCGCATTTAAAGAACGTAACTGAATTGGTCTCATCTCTCCTATACCAGGATCTCACATTGGCTCGTGAGTCTGGCAAGTGTTTATATGGCACTGATGGGTTCCTGCAAGTCCAGGCCAAAGGATGCAGAGGTGGCACAGCCAGAGGCACCTGTGCTCATCCGTCAGCTTCCATCCTCCCGGCAGGAGTGGCATGTGGGCTTCTGTCTTCACTCTGCTTGGCATAGGCCAGCTGCCACTGTAGAATTTGTCCCTAGGCCAAAGCATGCAGATTGTCATTTGATATTCCATTTGTTTCTTTAGATTTGTTCTCAGTTGAGTGAAAGACTGGAGAAGCAGCAGACAGCTAATAAAGTGGAAATTGAGAAAATTCGGGTAAGTCTTCCTTTCCCAAAGAAATGTTATACCACCTAGCTCAGTTTATGTCCGTGATCAGCACAGCAGATTTGGAGAGGGGCTCGTTTGCTTTGATTTCAAAAGTGGGAGAAGCCGACGAGTCCCTGATAGGCTGCCTGGCTCAGTCATTGACAGCCGACATCATGCCTGTTTCCTCTGGAAGGGAGTACAGAGGAGGCCAAAGGCACTCTGGCTTTAGATCTCAAAATGCAGGCACCCCTGGTCCTTATAGACTTGTCGGACACCCTCCTCCGATAGCTTGACTGAAAACAAAGCAGGCGCCACGATTTCCAGGTGTTGTCATTATGGGAAGTGAGGGCCTTGGCGCCAGCTGAGGCAGAGGGGTCCCGAACATAGATTTGGCCTGAGGTGGTGAGCGTACAGAGGTCAGGACCACGTGGCATGATTCGTCACTCCCCACCTTGCGTAGAATGGGACACTCGCCCTCCGAGCTCAGTTCCTTCTGTCGTAACAGATCCAAGTACCACAATGTGCTGCCATTTTGGAGGCTTTTATAACTGGGCACCCTTTCTTTAAGTCGTACCTGTATTAGAGTGCTTAGCAGATTTTACTAGGATGAGTGATTTACTGAAAGGTGCTTTTCTAACATACTTTCATCTTGGTGGACAGGAATGTGGGAAAGTTCTGTGCTTGTAGCTGTGTTTGCACAAAACAGAATTGTACCTGGAACAAGACACCTGGCCATAAGTAGTGTTTAACCATCAGTATCTACTTTTTAAATATAATTCATTTTGTGATTCTTAAATTAATGATCATTGCAGAAAAATTGGAAAATAAGAGTAAATAAGAAAAAAACCCTTATCACCCACAGATAACATCACCATTATTAACGCTTCGGCGTATATTCTTTCAGTCTTTGTTCTGTTTTTAACATACAAAATTTTGTTCTAAGATACACATTTTTTCACATTCTGGGAACCTGAAATTGAGGCATATTTTATGACTGATGACTTTTTGTGGTTTAATTGACAGAATATTTTCTCGCAGGAACATAAAATGACGTTTCTTACCGTCAGGGCATCTTACTCTGATGAAACATGGTATACCTCTGTAGCCATAGTTAGTGCACATTTTTCTGTCCTGGTTCACCCAGCATTTGACCATTTCACCATGATGTGAAAGGTCCCTCACAAACTCTTCAGAGGCTGCGCGCTTCGTGCATGAATATAGCACAGCGTATGGAGTGTCTCCCGGGTGCCGGATGGCTTATCCCTCCCCTTTTTTCCTTCTCTCTAATCCTGCAGGGACCTGGTACATAGACCTTTACGTAGTCACCGCTTCTTCGGTTTTTTTTTTTTAGCCGAGATTACTGGATCAAGACATAAGAATATGTTTGTTGTTTTTGGTGTGTGATACCAGGTGGCTTTTCCAGTAGGCTGTCTGCAAGTTTACAAGGAGCCAGGTAGATTTTCAGAAGCTGTAGTGCTCCACTGAGAAGCCCTCTCTTGGCTCCCCAGGAAGGAGATGCTCACCCCTTCCTGAAGGGTCAGTTTCTCTTCTCTGTCTCTTCACATCTGACATTGAATTTCAGCAAAAAGTGGATGACTGTGAGCGCTGCCGGGAATTTTTCAACAAGGAAGGGCGTGTAAAGGGCATCAGCGCAGCTAAGGAAGTTTTAGATGAGGACACGGACGAAGAGAAGGAGACGCTCAAGAACCAGCTGAGGGAGATGGAACTAGAACTGGCGCAGACCAAGCTGCAGTTGGTGGAAGCCGAGTGTAAGATCCAGGTAAGAGCCAGAGCCCCCGGGCCCCCAGGTCCCCGAACCCCCACCCCAGTGACAAGTAACGCCTCTGCTCTCGGTGCAGTGGGGCTTGGCCCCGCGTGTGAGGGATTTCCTGGTGTGGGCTGGAAGCGCCAGGAGTGATCTTTACGGTTTGGGAGTCTTCCCTGTTGGACTTTGACCATAATCCTCACAGGAAGAAGCTTATTACTTGTTGTTTACCAGTGGATGTTTAATTGGTACGTGGCCTGCCCTGAGGATTGGACTTTCTCATAATGAGAATTACCCATCAAGCTTGGCACCTTGTCGGTGGGGCAGAGAACACGTGCTTTGCACCAGCCAACTCTCTGATACTGGGTTAGTTAGTAACTGACACTTCAGGTTCCTCATCTGCAAGTGCAAATGAGGGTCCCTATCTACTAGCCCTGAGGACGAAAGAAGATAATGCACAAAAAGGGTTTAGTGCAGTGCCTGAGGGCTTCGCAGATGCCAGCTTCTTTTATGTCCCAACTCCCATCACAATAACTAGCTTTGTGACTCTGGACATATTGCCTAATTTATCTGAGCCCTCATTGCTGATGAAATTGGGGCTTATTTTGCTCATCTTTATACTGCACGGCTAGTTCCATCAGCGTCAGTACTGAGCACAAAGCACTAAGCCCTGTTTGTGGAAGGAACCAAGTTCAGGACTAAAGCTTAGGGCCTGGTCTCCCACATCACTGGGCACCTGCTCTTTGTCGGGCCCTGTCCTAGCTGCTAGGGCTGCAGAGCTAAGACATGGCTTATATGGCTCTCCAGGAAAGGCATCATCAAGGCAGCAGTGGTAATGGAATGAACAGGGCTTGCAGCTACAGGAGAGAGAGAACAGTGAGAATTCCTGGTGGAGGAAGTGGCATGTTGAGCAGCCTAGAGGGAGGAGAGGGCTTGCCCAGTAAGGAGCTTCAGGAATTAGGGGTGGAAATGGGTGCTGAGCTGGAAGAGAGTGCGTGGGTCTGGACTGAAGCATCTCAAATGCCTTGTCAGGGAGTCCAGACTTTAAAGGTTCTTGCTGGAAGCCAGTGATGTGGTCTTACCTAGAGCTTTAGCTCTGTCTACCTGGCATGCAGTGGGTGGACGGGAGAGAGAGAGATGCCCATTTAGGAGGCTGTTTTAATGAACAGACTAGGTAAGAAATGAGGTCATGACTCGCACAGATCCCACAGCTTTAGGCATTCCAGGTCTTTCTGTTGCCAGTTTGAGACTGGGGGGATTTCTGGGGGCCTCTCATGAGTAAATAGACTGAATTCCTGTCTTGGCCGAGCTCTGGGGAGGAAATGTCATTGACACTGGAGCTGACAACCACTTGCATGTTGTTGCTCCTGCAGGACTTAGAGCACCATTTGGGCCTTGCCCTAAACGAGGTGCAGGCAGCCAAGAAGACATGGTTTAACCGAACGCTGAGCTCCATCAAGACGGCGACCGGGGTCCAAGGGAAAGAGACTTGCTGAGAGCACTGCTGCCTCCGGACACCTTCTGAGAACATGACACCTTTTGTTGCCTTCTTTGGCCAGATGTGTGATTCTGTGACATGTCCCAGGACCAGACTGTACCCAAGTCAGTTTCATAGAAGCATATTGGTAGGTCGTTGGACCAGAGCTCATGAAGCAGGCAGCCTCTGGGTAAGGCCCCCCTCACTACTGACACTAACAGGCTTGCTAGCCCAACAGCCGTTCCGGATGTGCTCCAGTCGCCCCTCGGGTGACCTCCAGGCCTCTTCCCAGTGTAGGTCAGCACCTCACCCGGCCCACAGGCCGAGCTGACAGAGTTGGGGGATCCTTTCAGGCTGTTGTTTTTTTCTAAACCTTTAATCTTTTTTTTTTTTTAATATACATATTATATATATTGGGGTGTGGGCGGGGAAGGGGATAAGTAACTGAAATAATTCTTATCTGCTTCAGTGCCAGCAGAGGGTCCTCCAGGTAGATATGGAGAAGCACTTTGTTTTAAATAGGAGGGTTTCATGGTTGTAGTTGAAGCCACCTAGTTTTGTTAAACTATATGATGCACAGGTTTTCGGTTTGGCATTATTCACGTTTTTGATCAATTCTATGCAACTCTCATAGTTCCTGTTGTTTTTTTAGTGTTAGCTGCCAAAGTGACTTCCAGTGCTGGAGAGTGTGAGCTGACTGACTGTGAGGCTGGATTAATCACAATGTGGACAAATCCTATTTTGCTCAATGTGTCGTGTGTGTGCGTGTGTATATATATAAATATCTCTCCCCGTGCCCCCGATGACAGTGTTTAAATCTCAGACTAGGACTGATCTGCACAACTTAATTATATGGTTATTGGGCACTTAATTTCACTCAAGGTTGGTTGGGTTCTGCTCTCCTCCCTGCTGTTAACGTCCAGACTCCCGGGGTTTCACACAACAGGTTGTATAAGTGAGAAAGACACTGAGCTGTGTCCGTGTTTGTGTAAATGTGAGTACGTGTAGGACACACATGCCGAGAGGCCCCCGTCCTGCTGGCCTGTGTCCCTGCCTGCCTGGGCCCTCCTTGGAGTGTGGCTGGGTTGTAAACCTCGCTGTTCAGATGGGCTGCAAGTTCTCACTTCAAAACTACGTTATGGAAGTTTTAACACCTTTAAAAAATAACTTCAGCTGTTCATTTACACGGCGAGGTGCTGACAGGCCATCTCAGAGATGATTCCGTCTTTCTGTGTGTGGTGTGGAGGTGGCTGCTTACAAGAGGCACTGGTTTGTATGTAGAGACACTTGGCTGTTTTGTATCTCTCCTCCCCTGGGCTGTGCTGACTGACAGTTGCCGAGGCCACCTGTGATGAGGGAGGTAACGAGTGGCAGTCCCCTACCCCGCAGCTGTCCCCTCCACCACGCTGTGTCTTTCTTGTTCAGTTACCAGAACAGCTGTAAGCCCATCTAAAACGAGGCGCGTGGACATTGTGCTAGGGTAGTTCCAGTGTGTTAACGCTATGAACTGAAATATAAACCAGTAAAGTTGTATTACTATCTCTTCTGTCGGTTTTATTTTAACAGCATATTCATTAAATATTTTGGTACAAACAGCATTGCTTTCTAAAAACCCGTTTTATCATTATGTGCTCCTGCTCCCCTCGCACAAGCAGAGAAAATCACCCTCTGTGAGTCAAATCGGGGTGTGTGAGCATCTCCATCCACTCAGACACTCACTAAGCAGCCGAGGCGTGCCAGGCCCTGGAGGGTACAAAGGACAAGGGCGTGGTCCTCTGGGAGGCTTCCTCACAAGCATTGTCCCTCTGAGAAATGAAGTACTGTGGTCACAGGTGAGGCAGTTTTTGTCTCTGAGGTTTAGGAAGATCTTATCAGAGAGAGAAGTGTGTGGTTAGGCCTTAAAGGACTGAAGCATCTCACCAGGCAGAGATGGGAGGAGTTCGGGTCCCAGGCGTGAATGTGCAGGGAAAGAGCGGAAGAGCAGAAAGGCAGCCCGAGCACCCGGGGTCCCGTTCTGCCTGCGGAGCTTTCAGGAGTGGTGGCACGGACAGCTCCAGCCTTTAGAAAGTTTCTTCCGGTCACTGCTGGCCTGCCCACAGCCCTGCGCCACGGGGATGAGGCTCCCCCGGCCCTCTGCTGTCCTTCTTTACCACCTCGCCCCCTTCTCTGTGGCAGGAAGAAGAGCAGTGCCCCCCACCCTACGGTTCCCCCCTGCTCAACCTGCCCTCCAGGACCCTAGGCACACCCGGCCTTCGGATGGAAGCGGGCCAAGACGCAGGCCACGAAGAAGGGAAGGTGGTGAGTGAGGCCGCCCCGAGGCTGGGGCCTGGGCCGTGGCAGGGGCTCAGAGCACAGTGGGGACTCCTTTGCCGCCCACAGGCTGGTGGGCGTATTTCTGGGGTCCGCCTTCCTGGCCCAGCGGGACAGGGATCCAGAAGCACAGCCTCGTCTAGGCTTTTCCAGTCCCCAGAGTCCCAGCGCTCAGGAGCGTAGGCGCCGGGCAGAAATCCTCACCCCAGCCCAGACCGAGGCGTCCGCGTGCCACTCAGACTCGGCACACGGGCCTCACGTGACCCAGAGGGGCCCTGCTCTCCGGGAGGTCCCCTAGATATGTTGAGACCAGGTTAAGAAGAATAGTTGCCACTGCACACGACGTGCTCTAGCAGGTACGTGGGCCCGTGCGGAAGCGGAGGGAGCCGGAATGGCAGAGGCAGCTTCCTGCGCTGACGGCCCGGGGATTCGCGGAGGGAAATGCAGGAAGACGTGCAGGTGGCAGAAACAGCCCTGCAGTCTGACAGGAGAGGGGACTGGGTGAGTTAGCTGAGGCCACCTGGGCCAAGAAGTCTGAAGCAGAAGGGGAAGCCGGATTTGAGAAGAATTCCTGGAGAGTCAGTGTAACTCGGTGAGGGCACGGGCAGGAAATGCCAGGAGGATGAATCGAGCTTCCAGCGTATGGATTTGAGGTCGCCTGTGAAACACATGCTGGGGATGTCCACAGTCCTGCCACTCGGGAACTGTGTGGGCAGCGCCACCATGGGGTTTACGAGCCTCAACACTGACCATTCTTTGTTGTATGGCACTGTCCTGTGCCATATAGCCACTTAGCAGCATCCCTACCACCAGTTGTCACAACCAAAAATGTCTCCAGATATTGCCAAATGTCCTCGGGGTAGGGGCGACACGACACCCCTGGTCGAGAACCCCTGCTCTGGCGTGTAAGCAGAGGCTAGGACCATGGGTGAGACTGCCCGGGGACGTGCAGGTTTAAGCAAGGGCTAGGTGGAAGTCTAGCGACCGCCATCAGGGGAAAGGACCTGGAGCAGGGAATAAGGCTGTGGCCACCTGGACAGAAGAACGCGCGAGCTCTGCCTTGGGCTGCGGGCAGCACCGGAAAGGGTTTGGTGACTGGTGCTCAAGAGGGGGGTGCGGTAGAGAGAGAGACCAGGCTGCAGTGGGTTGCGAGGGGAGGGAAGGAAGCAGAGACAAGGGCAGCGTTGAAGAAGCCTGGCCATGAAGCGACGTCGGGAAGCAGGGCGGCTGGGGGAACGGTGGGAGGAGGAGCACGAGGCCCTGCGCTGGGAAACTCAGGGCCTGGACCTGATCGTGGCCACTTTTCTCCCCTGACTCTGCTCTCGGGGCTGCTCACTAGGTAAGTGAAAGTGTATGACAGGCTGAGCGGACCATCCAGCAGGCCCTGCTGAACCTGAGCTGATGGAACCTTGTTAATAACTCGGGGGTGGTGGGGAAGGGGGCAGCTCAGGATGTGAGACGAGGCATCTGCCTTCAAGTCCCCTAGGAGTGAGTGACGAAAGGAGTGAAGCTAAACGTGAGCCTGGAACCCCAGTCCCAGCTCTGAACCGACTCAACGCTTGTGAAAACCTTGAGTCTACGCAGAGGGGAATAAATTGCTGATAAGGCCCCTTGGGGCCTGGGAGCGTCTCGTGCTTGGCCTCTCTGGGCCTATATCGTCATCTGTGTGGATGTTTAAAGGATTCTTCTGATGCTTCCCTAGCTCAGAGATATGCCTGATTCTGACACTGAGATTCAGATCTAAGATTCACTGTGGGTGGGAGCGGGGATCGGAGAAGGGCAGAAGGACAGACGTGAGGATTAGGGCTACACAGAATGGCCGGGGCACGCGCTCCCAGAACAGGAGGACCCAGTACTAAGTTCTCTGCCCTTCCCCATTTTATAGGTGAAGAAATTGGGCCCATAGAGAGGTTCCAGGCCCAGACAACATGGTTAGGATGTTAAGCCACGTCTCTAACTCCCAATGACCAGCAGGGCAGCTACTTTAAGATGACCGTGTGGGCAGCAGGTGGGTATAGCTCTCATAGCTCTTCACTACAGGTAGCACACCTGGACTCTCGGGGCCTGAACCCTGGGTTCAAGGCCACCTTGGATACACACCTGTCAAGTACTGAACCTTTCCAAGTCCTTTTGCTTACCTGCGCAAAGGGCTCGGTGCCTGTCTCCTAGGGGTCACTCAACTCCTTACTGCTGAACTCTGGGCTCTTCACGCTCCAGCTGCCAGAACACCCTGTGAGTTAAGGGATGTTATTCTCAGATTTCTAAGTAAAGTTGAAAGGCTTGCCTGTGATTACAAGAGCTGGGATTTCAATTTCTACCAGGTCCCACCACGTCCAGGGCCCAAGAACAAGCAAGCCTGGCTTGGCTCCCCCTCATGCCCACAGAGGCCAGCCTGGGCGTGAGGCTGCAGGTGGCAACAGCGGGCCTGGCCAGCCCTCTGCCCCTGTCCTAGCATGGTTGTAACTCCAGGCGAAGGGGCGCAGGGAGAAGGTAGGCCCCAAGTTACAAAATGAAGTAAAACAGCCAGCGCCTTTGTTCACACAGCTCTCGGCTTACCTGGACGGGGGCAGCAGCAGGCCCTGGGCCACCTCCTCTGTCCTCATTCTTCGAGGTGGCTGAGGTGGGCTTGGGCTCCAAGGTGTGAGGATTAAGAGTGCGATGAGTGAGAAGCACCCGGTCACTTCTGAGTTTCAGGATTCAGCACCCATAACTCACTACTCGCTGTGCTGGGTTCAAGTTTGAGGTCGTGCAAACTTTTTGCATCTCATTGGAAAGGCCTGTAAACAGGAATTAGGCCTCGGCCCCTCATCCCTGTGCCACATGTACTGAGCCAGAGCACCGTAAGTGCCAAAAAAGTGGTCGTGCACTTGACCCTTTCACCGCAGTCGGAACCTTCATTTAACCAGAGAAGGTCCCGCACAGAACAGTTCAGCCCGTCGCTGCTTAAGACAGAAGCTTTTATTTTTATTCATCCAAATGGGAAAAATGCAACATATCGGGGCATTACAGACAAACTGCAGCAGCCAGACAAGAGGGTCAGTCTATGGCAGAGTCCAGCGGTCAGCGCGAAGGCGCCTCAGTGTGGGCGCTGCCTGTGGGAGTCGGGGTGGCAGAGAATCCCTTTGGGTGAAGGCCAGGCATCTCTGGGCGAGGCACTGGTGACAGTCCACACATGCAGGCTGCTGCTTCAACCACGCCGAAGGTTTAAAGTTCAGAGTCCTACATGTATCCTTGCCCCGAAGGGAAGAACAGTCCATGGTGGTCACGGTTGCCAATGTTTTTAACATAATACACAACAAAGTTATTGCGAAGGACTTTGCACTGCAAATTGTACTATTTACATTTGCGTACTCAGAAAACACAGTAAGTAGATACAGATAGATATTTTAAATAGATTTCTAAAAACTACCTTGGCCATCACCAGACCAAAGTGAGAGTAAGCTACAGCCAGGAGTCCAGTGTCGTATGCGTAACCGTGCAGTAGGGACCTATGCTCGGTCTCCTCCGGGCCACCTTACTCATCATCGAACAGACCGGGCTTCAGGTCTAGACTGGCTGCCTCCTCCCCAGACAAAGCATTCTGCTCGGAGTGGGTGAGAAGCAAATCTTACAGGCCCCTCCCCAGGAATACCATGCAGCAGGGGGAGGACGCGTGGGCCTGAAAGCTGGCCTCGGGCCAGCCCTCCCTGCCAAGAGCACCGTCAGCCTCACTGTCCTGGAGGTGCCCTTGCCCAGATTAAGGCTACCTCCTCAAGATGTAGCTGGGCCCCAATAGCCACTTAAAGAGACTAAGGGTGTAGGCTACCAGATGGGGCTCTGGTAAAAGGCCTGAGTTCAAACAAAGATGCTTTGGGGGAACACAGGATAAAAACTGCTAAGGGCAGAAGTCTTCCCCAAGGGAGGTGGCTCACGACCCCGTAGAAGACAGGGCAGAGAATTTCCACCTCGGCCAACCGTTCGTTTCGCCGCCTCAAGGCCCTGGAAAGGAAGTCCATCTGGAGATTGGAGACAGTTCACAAGACAGCCAGAGCCACCCCTGAGCAGAGGGTAAGGCCCCTGCATGGAGGCCTTGAGGGTGCCTGCAATTTGGTTCCCCAGCTGAGTTTCTGAAAAGGTGGCTAAGCCACCTCCCACATATCCATAGCAGGGCCCGCCACTGAGAAATGACCCCAATTAAGTGAGGGAACCAGCGGTGCGCAGTGTGAACCCCTTCTGACTGCATCAAGCTGGTACATGAGCTGTCACCATGGTCGGGGTAAGAGATGTGTTTAATGGCATGTCAGGTGACAAGAAATTTGGGGAACCTAAATTCCAAATCACACCTCACGTATGGGCCATCACCACAACCCCTCAGGGGTCAGGGCCACAGGATGGAAGAGTCGACGAGATGATCTACTGAAGAGTGACACAAACGCGTCAAGGAAGGAAGCATAGGTGGATCGATGTGTCTTGCTGCTGACCCACCAAAACGCCTTGCGCCCGAGGTGTTTGTGAACAGCGCACAGCCTGAGAGAGGGGAGAGCTCGAGCTGCCCGGAAGAGGGAGAAAGATGCTGGACGCCCAGAGGGCAACTAAGTTACACGTGGAGAAGGGGCTTCTTCCAGTCATCTTCACTGTCTGAAACTCCCAGCCCTCTCCTTAATTCACTTCCGTGAACAACAAAAGGACTTTCTGACCATCATCCATTTCCATAAGCAGAAAAATGAGACAGATGGCATCGAGCCTATGACCAAGGGCCACGGCAAAGGCCTCAGGCTCCAGAGGTGACTATGGTGCCTGACAAGAGCCTCCCAGTGAGACCAAGCTCACCCTCTGTCCTTCCTCCCGTGAGCACAGAAACGCCTCTCGGCCAGGAAAAGACAAGGAGCACCCCTTCCTAGAACCGAGAAGTTGCCCACTTACTGTAAGATCCTGAGAGCCCCCTCCATGCCCCCAAAAGACGAGACCGGGCAGCAAAATACAAGAGGCCCATCTCCAACAAGCAGCAGCCAGACAAGCCCAACGACAGTAGCCAAGGTGCCTTAGAAGCACAGCTTCACGGATGACTTCCTGCCGTACCCTCACCTGATTCTCAGCGATGACGACGTAACCACTCAGAGCAGGCCGTGTCCAGTTCCCTAACTTTTCAGTAGTTTCCTACCCAGGCTCCCTACTACCCTCCCCAGGTCCACCTCCTGACTCAGTCCCCAGAGGACTGGAGTGTACAGGCCCCACGGGAGCTGGTTCACAGGACAGAGCTGCCAGAGCCGTGTCAGGAGAGCCCTGCGTGGAGCTGTCACCTCCCCAGCTGTGGGGCCTTGGGCGAGTGCCTTCCATTCCTGAGCTGTGTGTGATCCTCACCTGCTCCCACGGGCTTGGGGGTGGGGGATTCAATAAAATGGTACCTGTGCCGGATCTCTAGTCCCTGCTGGTCCTTTCATGGCAGCTCCTGTCACCACGCATGAAGCACTCGCCCCCTCCCAACTCCCATTCACGGTAAAGGACACTTGGCAGCTTGTGGTGGCGCCTTACTGATGCTCCGTAGAGTGTAGCTCCCTTCTCCTACCCAGAAACCTCTTTGAGGGAAAGAACTTAGAGAATAGAAAACACTATATACATTTGTGGTTTTTTCCTGCAACCCCAACTATACACTGAGCACCGTGGGGCAAGCAGCATGTCTGATTCAGCTCAGCGTTCCCTGCACCAGCGGAAGGCCTGGCCCAAGGCTGTTGGTGATGCGCCCAAGCTGCATCTGCTTCAACCTGTAGCACAGGCACCTTGCCTCGACAGTTCGTAGGACCCTTGAGGGTACAGACCATCGCTCTGCTCGTCTGAAGGCCTGCCCTGTGTGCTGGCCGCAGACAGGAAGTGAATCTGCTCCACAAAGCTTTCCTGCCACGTGACTCAATTCTGAAGCGAGGATAGGCTTCCCCCTCAAATTTTTTACTCTCACACACCAAGGACCCAAGCCAAAGTTAGAATTTGAGGCAGAATGTTTAGTTTTTCTTGCTCTTTTAAATGGTCTTCAGGGTAGCAAGAGAGAAGAGGCCTGAAGGTGGAAGATGTCATCAAACTGCATGTCGGAAAGGTACGGCCCTCATGGGCCCACTAGAGCCAGTGGCCAGAAGAACCGTGTCTCTCCGGGCCTCTCTTTTCCAACAATAACCAAACTCTCGGCCAAAAAGTCCAGACTAAACTGAAAGATTCCATTCGTAAGCACACACCTGGTCTTCCACAGCCTTCCGCTGGCTCCCCTGCTCCACCCTCCGAGGCGCTCCGGCCACCTCAGCCCTTCTCCTCTGGGCCCGTCGCCTTGGACTTCCTGAGCCCTGTGCTGTCGTCTGTCTTCAGCCACCCGCTCTCCCGTCAGTGCCCACCTCTCAAAACCCGAGGCCCTCGGGCCGGCTCGCCCTCTGCCCTCAGGGCCCCACACCGCTGTGCAGGCAGCTTTGCGGGGAGGAGGACGGAAGCCAAAGGGTGCGTGATCGCTGCAGTCTCAGGCAGCGGTCGGCAAAAGATGGCCCAGCACCCGTTTCCGTAAGAACCGGCTGGGCCCCGGCCGTGGTCGTCCGCTCACACACCAGCTGCTCTCACACCACCACAGCAGAGCTGCGTAGCCGTGACAGCGACTGGTCCACGAGGCCCGAAAGGTTCCTCTGTGGCCCCAAGTTTGGTGACACCATGTCTAAGGCAATGTTCCCATATAATTCCACATTGTGACATGCAAAAAAGAGGTGATGTCCCTATGGCCCAGTGGGGTAAACAGACAAGGCCACTTGTAGTTAGAGACACCTGGCCTGGTTACCTCTGGTTACCCCCAGAGGCTGACAGGATCAGTGTCTCAGTGCACCTGTTGTGACCTTTCATGCCTCCGACCTAAAGATTCAAAAAAACTACAGTGGCCTCTTTAGCCCTAGTTCCCAACAAAGCTACAAAACTGCTGATGTGCAGAAACCCACCCTGAATTCTCCTTGGGTGCCCCTGCCCGCCTGGCCAGGATGAACCCACACACACACAACTGAGGCTCAGAGCAAATCGTCCAGCAACCGTGCAAGCTCACACTTCCCCTGGCTCAATGGTCTACAGATGCTGAATCAAATGAGCTCCAGCCCTTGTCCAGGTAAAAAAACAAAAACTCACTTTTTTAAAAAGCAGAAGGCCTCTGTATGAACCAACACCTAGTACCTGTCACTCCCTTTTGACTGGCGAGCCCAGCAGAGCAGAAACTCGGGGGCAAGGGTTAGATGCTGACTGGCCAGCCTGTAAACCTGTTCCCAAAAGAAACGCTTCCCACAGAGCCTAAGAAAGGGGCCCCAGCTCCTCCCACCCCCCCCAAGAGAGTTGGACCCACCAAACCCCCATTTCCTACCCCAATGGAGATGGTCCTCACTACACTGCAGCTCCTCTCC